>NC_058132.1:253643714-253711369 GCF_016433145.1 Gracilinanus agilis
TGTTGATATGGTCAATTATGTGGATGGTTTTCCTAATGTTGAACCATCCTTGCATTCCTGGTATAAATCCCACCTGATCATGGTGGATGATCTTCTTAATTACTTGCTGGAGTCTCTTTGCTAATATTCTATTTAAGATTTTTGCATCTATGTTCATTAGGGAGATTGGTCTATAGTTTTCTTTCTCTGTTTTTGGCTACCTGGCTTTGGGATCAGTACCATATTTGTGTCATAAAAGGAATTTGGTAGGATTCCTTCTTTGCTTATCATATCAAATAATTTGTATAGTATTGGGATTAGCTGCTCTTTGAATGTCTGATAGAATTCACTTGTGAACATCAGGTCCTGGTGTTTTTTCTTAGGGAGTTCTTTGATGGCTTGTTCAATTTCTATTTCTGATATGGGATTATTTAGGTATTCTATTTCTTCTGCTGTTAATCTAGGCAGTTTATATTTTTGTAAATATTCGTCCATATCTCCTAAATTGTTATATTTGTTGCCATATAATTGGGCAAAATAGTTTTTAATGATTGCCTTAATTTTCCCTTCATTGGAGGTGAGGTCTCCCTTTTCATCTTTAATATTAGGTAAGTTTTTTTTTTTTTTAAACCCTTGTACTTCGGTGTATTGTCTCATAGGTGGAAGATTGGTAAGGGTGGGCAATGGGGGTCAAGTGACTTGCCCAGGGTCACACAGCTGGGAAGTGGCTGAGGCCGGGTTTGAACCTAAGACCTCCTGTCTCTAGGCCTGACTCTCACTCCACTGAGCTACCCAGCTGCCCCCAATATTAGGTAAGTTTTAAATAAAGTTATTTGTTTTAGTTTTCATATGATAAGCCACCCAAAAGATTTTTAGGTAGTTTAACTGTTTAAATTTGATGTCTGATTTTGAGGGCATAATCCACTGGCATTAAAAATATGGCCCTAGGAGGACCTTTAAGACATAATATTATAAAATAAGAATATTATGAAAATAATCTACTCAATATTTTGAAGGGGTCAGACTAAGTAGTCTCTGGAATTCTTTTTTTTTTTTTAACTCTTATCTTTAATTCATTAAATATTTTAGCAGCTTTTTTCAGTCACTTTATCTACATTCTGTTTTTATTTCCATTTTCCTTTGTATGGTTATAGTAAATACCCTGTTGTTCTGCCTTTTTTTTTTTTTGCTTATTATTCTTTCATAAAGATATCCAGATTTCTTTAGATTCCTCATATTTGTTGGTTTTAATTATGTCATAACATTCTATAATGAATTTTATTAGTTTATATATTGTTTAATTTTTCTCAGTAAAAAATAACAAGGCTATGCAAATCTTTGTAGAGAGAATGCTTTTTTGGTTTCTTTTGATAAAAATTCATAAGGATTATATACCCCCATTAGAATTATTAGGTAGAAGAATAACTAAAAATTTTTTTACCTCAGATTAAGAACTTTACTAGATTGCAACTCCATTAACAAGGAATGAGTATATGCTTATCCACAATCCTGCTATCATTAACTATTAAAAATAGATTTTTGTTGATATCCTTTGTTTTTACATTGCCTAGATTTTCCTGTCTTCCTCCCTTTTCCTGCTCTTAGAGTCATCCCTTCTTTTAAGCAGAAGAGAAAAAAATTCTGCAAAATCAAACAGCAAGAACAAAAAAATGCTTATTATATGTAATTCCATACTCATGGACCCCCATTTCTGTAGAGGATCAGAGGAAGCATCTTCTCCTTTGTTCTTTGAGGCCAAAATTGAATGTCGAGTTCTATTGTTTTTAATTATTTTTATCATGTTGATAGATAAAAGGTGGTACCTCAATGTTGTTTTGGATTTTATCTCTTTTATTATTAATGAGGTCAAACGTTTAAAAAAGTGATTATTGGCAATTTATATTTCCCGAAAATTATCTTTAATATCTTTTGAAGGAGGGTGGATTGGGAAGATTTTTATTTGCTTCTTTTTTATCTGGATCTGACTTCACTAGTTTTGAGAATTTCTGGTGTAGAAATTCCCTCTGCTAATGCAGATCTGCTACTGCCATACAATATTCTTAGTGAGTTGCTGGAGATTTGAGAGATTAAATAGCTGACCCTGAGTCTCATAGTTAATATGTGTCTGAAGTTGGGCTTGACCCAGAGCCTTCCTTCCTCCAAGTTTGTCTCTCTGTTCACTTTGCCACTGTTTTTCAGATTGGGAGTTACTTTTGTTAAAAAAAAATTAGCAATTTCTTAAATATCTAATTTCAAGTTTTGATGTCTTTTTGCTAAGAAAATCTTTTCTTTTAATTATGCCTTTTTTTGTTGTACAAAAACCTTTTCTGTACAATAAGCACCTCTCTCTTATTCCTAATAACTGTTTTGTTGAATAGGGAAAAAGCCAGGTTCCCACCACAAATAAGTCTCTGATTTCTTTCAGTGACCTATTATTATTTTATTTTTGTCTTCTTCCTTCTTAAATTTTCTTGTATTTTCCTTTAGTGCCACCACTTAGTCTAATCAAAACAGATTGAGTTGAGTCCAAGCCAAATTAAAATAAAATTGGGAAATATTTAGCAAAATAAATTAAAATATAATAGAACATAGATAATGGCAAGAGTTGTTTTTTTAAGTATATGTGGCCCTAAAGAGATCCTTAAGTAAGGTTTAGGAATTTCATTTCTTTTTGAGTTTGATACTGCTGATCTAGTCAACCTATAAGATTTGATTTAATTCAGCAACCACTTATTATTCGGTTACTATGGGCGAGATAACTATGTTAGACACTAGAGATTAAAAAAACAAAATGAAACGCCTAACAGAAATGAAACAAATCTTTCCAATTATTTTAAATTAAATTAAAATTTTCTGGAGACTATATAGTAATTTATAATTATTAAATAGTGAAAGTAGGTTGGAGAGAAAAAAGGCATATAATCACACGGCAGGTTGGTTGCTTAGCTAATCTGAGCCCACCGCTCACTGCATGTCCTGGTTCACTCCTGCTGCTTCTGGCAAAGAGACACAAACGTCTTTGATCCATAGCTTATGACCCTGGTGACATCACTTTTTCTGGGTCTTCCTGGATGGACAGGCTTGACCTCAGTCTGGGTCAGAGACCAGTCTTCTGGAGTCCAAGAGTCATGTGGGACAAGAGGCAAGTTTCTTCCAAGATGCCAGGGAGCCATGAAGCATCCTCCTTATTATAGATAAGCCTCAGGCCTTGTTCTTAATTCAATCAAGAGGTAGAGGTGAGACCAAAATGGATTTTCAAAACTTTCCTTTTAAAAAGAAAAGAGAACTGTAGTCTTCTGTAAAATTCACAAACCTCAAGGAGTTTATTTTCTAATGAATAGAACAGTAAATGATAACAGTGTATCATTCATCATCTTCTAAGAGATTTGTTTTAACCTAATGTAATTTATGTATAAATATGTATTTTCATAATGGCTGTTTTGTCCTTTTAAGTTTTTCTTTCTTTTTTTTTTACAGCTATTTGAGAAAAAATGTCATACCTCGTGAAATTTCTAGGCTGGTCCAGGTCATTGCCATGCTTCCTTCTCCTCACTTGGATGAATCAGGGATTTCCCGAGTAGAATCCATTTTACCTCAATGCAGTTTAAGTGACCTAAACATTTTTGCATCATCTCTTTCAATATGGATTAAACATGACCATTCACATCTGAACAATGTTTCTCAGAAAAATATCCAATTACTTCCAAAATTAAATACGTATGGTTATCAGAGATTACAAAAAGCCAATAATTTGAACATATTGTGGGAAGAACTTAAATATGTTCATGGAGAATGGTTTGAGGAAGAACTTCTTAAAGAAACAATCGTCACCTTGCAACGCTTAGGTGACCAAGTCACACATGCAAACATTACAAACCTGTCAAGTTTTATTGTCAGGGCTAACTACCTTAGTACTCCAGTACTTGACAAGATAGCTTCTGTGACAATCCAGCAGATCAATAAGGTACTGGTTGAATTTAAATATTTCAAATGAAAGTCATGTAAATATTGCAGAAGAGACAGTGAGTTGTAGTGGGTGGAGTGTTGGGTTTGGGTCAGAAAAACCTTGATTCAAATCTCACTTGCTAACCTGGTTACCTCTTTTTAGTTTAGTTGTGTGTGATTTGCCTCCCAAGTTCTCCAAAATGACAAAATCCCAGAGCCAATTGGTACTATTAGTATAAGTATTATATTAACTATTTTGATTTTGTGTGGCTTGTTACTAGAATCACCCTGAGCCTGTGTAGTATATTTGAAGTCATTCTGTGATTTCCGATTTGGTTCTCCATCTTCTAGGAGCAATTAGACTGACTTTTTTCAACTCTAGCTCCCATATCCCTCACTTAGCACCCACTGGAGATGATTTTTGAGACTCTAATAACAGTCACTTTATCACATCACCCATCAATAGCCAAACAGCTGTTGAAAATAGGATAGAATGCAGGTGACCCAATGTCTCTGATTATTCAAGTATTGTCTGAGTATCTTCATGAGGTAGGAAAGATGAGCAGAAAAATCCAGCCCAATCCAGAGAACTCTGAAGACACAAAGAAAAAAAACAAATATTTCCTACCCTCAAGAAGTTTCTATTCTTTTGGGTAGCATTCAGCCTGTAAAGATGAAACATGAAAATCATGCCTTTCAACTAAAGTGCTACTTGATGATACAAATATTGTCCAGTGTGCAATGGGATTAATTTCTGGAGACTGGCTTATTTATATCAAGATGAAATCTCTGGTAAAGCTATGGATTGATGCTGGATGAGATGAAAATAGAAGCTTTTAGTATTATGCCTTTAGATTGTTTGAAATGACTACTCAGATTTTTGAGGATAGTAAAATAAATTCTTGGTCTTTGGTTTGTAAAATTCAGTTATTCCTACTTTTGTTTACACTTGTACCTTCAAAATTAGATATAAATTGCTAAATGAAGGTCTGTCTTTTAGTGTGTTTTTTTAAAGAAGAAGATTTTTTTTCTATTGAAAATTTAAATTATCTTTGACTTTTGAGATGCCATGGTTTCAATGTAGCATTTTATAAATTTTTTTACTCTAAAAATGAAAATTGTTGACTTGAATATAATTATTTTATTAAAGCTTAATAAGTCTTACTAAAAGTTTGAAAAACTCTTTCCCTTGCATAAGAATTTGATTAAGTAAAAGTGTTTGTCAGGGGGTCTTAAGGGGTTCTGACAAACATTTCGGTGTCCTGAAGGGGTGAGGAGAATGAGATGTGGTGAGAAGGATGACATGAACACACTTAGGGGTTAGGAGGGCACTGAGGCTGGTAGCAGTCAGAGGCAAGGTTTATTGATCACAGCTAGTATTTTATAGAGAAAGTGATGTATTCTAAGGGATTAGGTAAGGTTTTCACATAAACAATGAAAAGTAATGGTTTACTGATCTTATACAATGGACTTAGTTTACCTCATAGAATCTAGACAGAGTTTTCTATAGGATAATAAGTCAACAGGTGAATATGTAACCATCTAGCCCAGATTCTCAGGAAACTTGTTTGCTTCAGTGGGTAGAACAAGAACAGTCAGTTGCTGCCAAGTACATGGGTCCTCATTAGAGGAGTGAGCTACGTGTTTGGCTTTATCTAGACTATGGCTTTGATTTTACTGGGTCTATTCTCACTACTGAATCTGTTTACAGCCTTGATGGAGTTGGGTCTTACAAGTATTAAGTAATGCAAGTATTAGCAATGTGGTTTATTTTTCATGCATGGATGAGGTTGAAATCTTCATCTTTAGAGGGACCTCTTGATGACATCATAGGTCTACTAGGGTATTCAGTTTTATCTAGTGTAATTCTGAGAAAACTTTTTCCTAATAAATTGTTACTAAGTTTTAGGCACATTAATTTCCAAATTTTGGGTTTTCTCTGATCCTGTGTTACTACTAATGGAATTTGTAATGGCTAAATGGGTCATAGCATGAGGGAGAAGATAATCCACAAAGATGGGAAATCCACCATCTTTCAAATTGACATATGACTAGATTTTTTTTTTAAAAGTCGAGTTTTTTAAGAAAGTTATACTGGATGGCCTCTAAGGCCCCTTCCAGCTCAAAGTCTATGATTCTAGAACCTATGATCTTTTCTGAATTAATATTTAAAACTCAACAACCTTACTTTTTTTGTCTAGATCCATCCTTTGGCAATCCATCCTATCTTACTTCCTTTCAGCGTCCTTAATTATGATCCACCTCAAAAGGATGAATTCTTTGGAGCTTGTATCCAGCACCTTACGTCTCATTTAAGTAAGTGTATTTTGTTGAATGAACTGTTGGGTTGGAGAAAATGTTTTCACTGTGCAGTTTTAAGATGAACATCAAAGTCTGGTAAAAGAAATAATTCACTGTTGAGGGCCAAATACTTAAAAATCAACCTGTCAGTTTCTGGTCATATTCAATATGTAACAGTACTCTTTATCTATCTTCATTCCCAATGGCTCTAGCTTCTGTCATGTTTGATGGAAGATGGACTTAATCCTTAACCTTCTCTACACTGCATCCTGGGAGCTATATGAAGTCTCCCCAGTGCTTGCTATATAATAATATTTAATTACCCCATATATCATAATTTTTTTTCTAATGTCCCTGCATCAGTGAGTACTCCCTTTATTTTCACTTCTTTGTGAACAGAATGCTGTTATGCATATTTTGGCACATGTGAGGTCTTTGTTTCTGTCTTTGACTTCTTTTGGTTATATATTTAGAAGTTATAGGAATTGGACGATTTATTCACTTTTCTTGGTTTATATTCTGGGGGATACAATGTGGACACATATAAGTATATATGACATACAAAATGACTAGAAGGTAGTTTTTCATGTGTAAGGGAAGTAGTGGCTGATTGAAACAGATAAGGGCTCATGGACAAGAGGCCATTTCAGCTGAATTTTGAAGGAAACAAGGTATTCCAAGAGGTGGAAGAAAAGTAGTTTGGAGCCAAATTGTGGGAGGAATTTGAATTCTAAGTAGAGGAGTTTTCATTTGGTCCTAGAGGTAATAGGAAACCACTGAATTATTCAACAGGGTACTGATATGGTCAGACCTATGCCAGTCAGTCAGTTAATAAACATTTATTAGGTACCAGCTCTTGCCAAACATTATGCTAAGCACTGGGCATGCAAGTAAAGAAAAAAAAAAAGAAAATCCCTACCCTCAAGGAATTTACAATCTAATGAGGAGGGGAAGACATCACACAAAAGAAAATTAAAAGGAGTTTGGGGACAAAGTGGTACCTGGTGTGAGGGTATGGTGGAGTCCATTTCAATGAGAGTAGCTGATGAAGAGAGCTGATGGAGCTCTGAGCCCTCCTTAAATGGGAGCTTTGAGAGGAGTTCTTTGGCCTTTCCTCCAGCCCTTCAGGCAGTGGGGCAAAGGGTCCTGAAGAGGTGTTTGTACCAGAGCTGATGAAATCTGGAAGGGCCAATGAGTTTACTACTAGTGAAGAGTTTTCTTGAGAGCATGATGATGGTAAAATCCAAATCTAAGAATTATAGATGGTGGAAAAAGATGTGCCATTAAAATATCACTTTGTCAGCTTAGTGGAGGATGGTCAGGAGAGGTGACCAAGGGAGGTGATGCAGAATTCTCAAAAACTGTCAGTGGAGTATAAACTCTGTAAGATTTTATCAAACTAAAAGGATCTTGATGACAGGTTGTGTGTCTGCCATCTGAAGGCCAGTGAGGCACCAGGAAGTTAGCTGTCAGATGAATTTTTTTGCTCTAGCAACTTCTGAGGCTAGTAGAGGGACAGTGACCTATGTTAATGAAAGGAGAAGTCACATCAAGGAGATTCAGTCCAACTCAACAGGCATTTATTAAGTGCCTTCTATGTTCATACCACTCAGATACCCATCTAGGGGCAGAAAGAGAAAATGAAAATCAGCCATCTTTCCTCAAGGAGTTTACATTCTCCTGCAATTCACAAGCAAAGATTGTTGCTATTTAGTTTGATCAGACTAGTAGTGAAAAAAGAGGATGTGGAATTGTTACCTTGCTCTTTTTGATTAGTTTTATTTCTATAGATGTGTGGTCATTACATTTTTATTGCTGCTACCCGTAGGGAGTGACTGAATAAGTCAATACTAAAGTGGGGAAAAGTGGGGAAAGAGGGTGCCACAACAGTTATTGGAAAAATGAGATTGGGTTGTCAGTTAGGTGAGTAAATTGACTAAAGGGAACTGGAGAGGGTAACTGAATAACCATAGGTAATAACATTTAGCTGGGGATAACATCACAAAATAACAAGCAGGGAAAGTAACTTCAATACACAGTGGGTTCAATGTGTCAACCTAGTATCTGGGAAAGGACATACACAGGCAGGATTGTAATAACTAAACTGTTTAATGAATAAGTGGGATGGGGAATGAAGGGGATTAGGTAAACTGCCACTAAAATCTTTACATCTCCACTCAGGGATAAAGGGATGGATCAGACTACTCTATAGGCTATAATCTATCTGCAGACTGCTAAGGGCAAGGTCTTACTGGGAAACAGGGGATCTCACAGAGATGTCCAGTGATATTTCCTTCAAAAGCTGGTACAGGAGGCAGGATACACAGCAAGTTAAATCCAATTGTGAAGAGAGGGAGATGGGATGGTCTTTTGTGTCCACCACAAAAGACAAATCTACTTCTCTACCTTACTACTTCAGTGGGAAGCTTGATAGGAGATATTACACAGTCCAAGGTCCAGAGAAACAGCTTGAAAGATGAGATATCTGACCAAAACCACCACTAGACCAGGTTCAAAACAGCCATCTTCAAAACTGTCAGTGTCCCTGTGAGTCCACTCCCAAGGGTCTAAATTCCCTTGTCAGTCAAGCTGCTCTGCTAACTCAGATCTATATTTCTCTACAACATACCAGAAGATACTTTATTTCTAGAACCTTACAGCTAGGGGGTTAAGAATCATTTAGTTTTGCTTTCTTGTTTTATACACACATATGTATACTTACAGTGCAAAAGTAAGCATATGTGTGTGTGTGTGTGTGTGTGTGTGTGTATACATATGTTAACGTTGCCCATCAGGTGAAGCCATTTGGGTCCTGTGCTGTTCACAATTGACTTAGGGAAGTAACTTAGAGGGAAAGAGGTGGTTCAACCTGTTGGTGCTCAAAGTTGTGTAAATTCTTTATTGTAATGTGAGCAGTGTAGGAGCTCTTCCTGAGTGCCATTCTCCCTCTAATCACCTCCTCCTCTTCCCCTGGTAGGGGGCCATCCTCTCCTCACCCTTCCCAATTAAACATTTTCCTGTACATTTACTAGGCTGCCGTTTTGTGATCTTTCCTTCCTTTTCTTTTCTTTCTTTCTTTTTAAATTTTTTATTTCAAATTTTACAAAACAAAAAAACCCAAGCATTTCCATATACAAAAAAGAGATTATACATAAATGAAATTATAAATCTCTTATATGTTTAGCTTACTTTTCTTCATATCTAAATAATAAATCCTGTCCACACTTGTGATAGCCCCTCTTTCTCCTTCCCACATCACAGGCGCTATCATCAGGGAGACCAATAGGTTCATATAGATTAAGTCTTTCATGTTTTCACCTTTCAGTTCACTTTCTGAAAGTAACATTCACAATTTATTCTTCCAGCATTAATTCTGTAGCTGTGTATAATGTGTGACATTGAAATGGCAGAGTGGAATTCTAGCTGCAAGATGGGGGGGTCAAGCCACAGCTCAGAATTCCAGAGGGCCCCCCGAGAACTCTGGATGAGGGGGCAGTTTAAGGCAGTTAAGGGCAGTTGATTCCTGTCTGCTGGTCCCAGATCTTTAGGCTTGAATCTTAACCAAGCCATTTAGTCCTCTGCTGTCAACCTGCTTTAGCTTGACTAGACCTTCAAGCAACATTGTAACTATTACTATTTAGTTATTTAGATACTAGAAAAGATTAATTATAGGCTTTGAGGGCAAACTAGCTATAAAGGATACCTCTCCCTTCTGTGGGGAGGGGCTGCTTGGACCTAACAGCTTAGGGCTTCCTTGACCTTATTTTATCCTTGTTAAATCTCCCTTCCTTCCCTTCCCCATATATCATTAAACCCTTCATCATTTGGGAGCTGTGCCTGGCTATTATTTAGGGAAATACTTACACCTCCTCAAGCTGAGCTCCTCCTAGTGTGTGGCCCAAAAGCCTGACCCTTCCTCTGTTCCTGAAAGCTTCAAGACATCAAGCTTCTCCTATTTTCCCCTACTCAAACCTGTGGGGAAATAGTTTAGAGAAAGTTAACATCTTTTTGAGATCAGACTTACCTAGTTTCCTGACTGAGATCAGAAGACAACAGATCAACCTCCATTTGTAACTGATTCCTAACTGCTTATTATTGTTATTGGGGGGAAGTAAAAGAGTACTCCCAAGATTGTGCCCCTCCCTTTTCACTCAAGCCTGCTGAGAACCTATGTGTGTGCTCTCCATATACCAAGAGACAACTAAGTTCTGATTGCTACAGACCACTGGCATTTTTACAGCTTCCCACGAATATCACTGTTTAACCAATATAACAAATGTTCTCCTGGTTCTATTCATTACACTGTTCATTGTCTCGTTTTGTTCTTTCCAAGTTTAAAAAAAATCAGCCTGCTCATTGCTTCTTAGGGCACAGTAGTATTCCATTAGAATTATAAATCACAATTTGTTTAGCCATTCTCCAATTGATGGGCATTTCCTCAATTTCTAGTTCTTTGCTACTGCAAAGAGAACTGCTGTAAATATTTTGGAATATATGGGTTCTTTTCCTTTTTCCTGACCCCTTTGGGAAACAGACTTAGTAATGCTATTGCTAGGACTAAGAGTATACACAATCTTATAACTGGGTGTAATTCCAAATTGCTATCCAAAGTGGTTGGATCAATTCATAGCTCCTCCAACAGTGTCTCCATTTTTCCACATCCCCTCCAAGATTTGTCATTTTAGCCAGTCTGATGGGTGTGAGTTGATATCTCAAAGTTATTTTGGGTTGCATTTCTCTCATCAGAAGTGATTTAGACATTTTTTCATGTCCCTAAATGTAGCTTTGACTTCTTCATCTGAAAATTGTCTGTTCATGTCTTTTGCCCATTTATCAATTGGGGAATGTTATGCTTTCCTTTCAAAGGTCTCTTTGGTAATTTTAATATCCTCTCTTTTAATATCTGAGAATTATCCAAGGCTTTGCACTTTTTAAAATGAAGATCCTGGGGCTTTTATGTGTATTTCATTTAAGACTTCTATCTTTTTTCCAGGTGTCTTTGAACCTCATATCTTAGTGTTTCTTGGTTTTACATTGGCCCTTGCTGAGTATTTTCCAGAAGATCTTATAAGGGCAGTATTTAATGTTGAATTCCTAGCCAAATTGGATTCACAGCTTCAATGTACGTATCTATAACATTAAAAAAAAACCAACCCATTATGTGTATTTTGTGTAGAGAGCTCTAGCCTCACTAGGACATGAGGTAGGTCCTAATCACTTCTTTCTACATAATCTTTTTTTTTTTTTAAACCTTTACTTTCTTAGTAACAATTCTAAGAAGGGCAACTAGGCAAACAGGATTAAGTGACTTGCCCAGGGTTACATAGCCAGGAAGTATCTGAGACCAGATTAATACCCAGGTCCTCCCAACTTCAGGCATGACTCTCTATCCACTATGCCACCTTGCTGCCCTCAATAATTCTAAAGTAATATTTTTAAGAGGCAGCAAAGTGCTTGCTAGCTATATAACCTCAAAATATAGTTTATATATAACATTGCTTTAAAGACACTCCCTCAAGACAGAAAAAAAGTCAGGGGTAGCCAAGTGGCTCAGTGGATTGAGAGACAGACCTAGAGAGAGGAGGTTCTGGGTTCAAATTTGATCTAGATACAGCCTAGCTGTGTGACCCTGGGCAAATCACTTTACTCCCATTGCCTAGCTCTTACCACATTTCTGCCTTGGAACCAATACACAGTATTGATTCCAAGGTGGAAGGTAAGGGTTTTTATTTAAAAAAGAGAAAGTTCTACATACTCTTTAAGAGCATAATGAAAATAAACTTCATTTCTCCACCTTTTCACTTAAAATAGTGACAGAGTATATCACTAATATGATGTGTTCATCATCAAATATTTTAGTAAGAGCTTACTGTATGCTAGGTACTGAAATGATGCCTGCTTACATTTTATTGGGGGAGCCAACATATACATACATAAGCATAAACAAAATAAATTTTTTTGGAGGAGGAGCAGGATTGGCATCAGTAGCTGGGGATTAGGAAAGGTCTCTTGTGGGAGGTATTTGAGATGAGTTTTGAAGAAAACTGGGGATTCTAAGAGAAGGAGGTGAGGAAGTTAGGAATATATCCTGGGGAGGAGGAATAGCTAGTCCGTGTTATTAGAGAATTTATGTGCTACCAGATTTAGATTTTAATTATAATTAATATTTTAAATTTCAGACTTGCCTCCTTTCTTAAAGCTGAGAACCTACAACCGTCTCATGGAATTTAATAGAGCAGTCTGTTTGGAATGCCCTGAATTTGAAATTCCCTGGTTTCATGACTCTTTTTGTCAGCAGCAGGAAAATAAAGGTTTGAATTTTTTTCTTTTTTTTCTTTTAAATTTTATTTGATTTCTTAATTAAGAGAATTTTTCTATGATTCCATGATTCATATTCTTTCCCTCCCTTCCTCCCACCCCCATCCTGTAGCCAACAATAAAGGTTTGAATTTTTTAATGAGAAGTGGGTGTCTGAGTTTCAGATATTGACAAGGTAATTACTTATGTCATTGTTACTGTGAAAGTTATATAAGACTTAAGAATCTACTGGAGGGTGCAGCTGGGTGCCTCAGTGGTTCAAGAGCCAGGCCCAGAGACAGGAGGTCCTGGGTTCCATTCTTAGCTGTGTGACCTTGGACAAGTCACTTGACCCCATTGCCCGGCCCTTACCACTCTTCTGTCTTGGAGCCAATACACAGTATTGTTCTAAGATGGAAGGTTGGTAAGGGTTTTTAAAGGAAAAAAATAAAAAGAATTCACTGGAATCTTTGATAAAAGTATCCTTGAGACCAGTGGCCCAAGGCAAGGTTTGAAGGAAAGACTAATTAATCTTTTACTAATTAAATAGAACCCTCCAAAATTTCTTTTATCATAGAATTTCTTGCTAAACAATTAAAATCATAATGGGACTCTAGTTGATTTTATTTTTATTTATTTTGCAATTTACCTTTATTTTTATTTATTTTGCAATTTACCTAAATAAAATATTTTTATTTATTTTGCAATTTACCAATTATGAACTTAGCAAACATTAAAAAATATGAACGTGTCAAATATACAAAGAATGGAAAAAAAGATTGTATATGAAACTGCAAACTTCTAGCACATACTTGGTCATAACCTGTTTGTCTTTGGGCCCATTTAAAATTCCTTTTGCCCTCTTTGATGTATTTTTTTTTTTAACCCTTACCTTCCATTGTTTCCAGAGCAGAAGAGCAGTAAGGGGTAGGCAATGGGGGTTAAGTGACTTGCCCAGAGTCACACAGCTAGGAAGTGTTTGAGGCCAGATTTGAACCCAGGATTTCCCATCTCCAGGCCTGACTCTATCCATTGAGCCACCCAGCTGCCTCACTTTGGTATATTTTTTAAGTATGTTAAGACCTTTTAAAAAAGTCTCACCACTATTTGCCAGCTCTTCTCATTCCTCCAATAGAAGTGTTCCCTTATAATAAATAACTATGATCAAACAAAATATGTATCGCTGAAAACGTAGAGCTCATTCTTCACCTTTGGTCCGTCCCCTCTGTGCTCGCTGGTGGGAGGCATGATTCGGTGGCAGCTGCTCTGGTTTATTTTAGCAAGATCTTAGAAACAGCGTACAGACTGGTTTTTAACTTAATCTTTCAAACACTATGAGAAGTTACTGTTCTTGTACAGGTTAGGCTCATAGAAACAGTCCAAATTTTGTTTCTATTTTTTAGAATTAATTGTTAATGAGAATAATTTTTAAGGTTAACAATTTCGCACTAAATCATGAATCATGTTTCTTTTCTTTTAGTTAAAAACAACATCAATGCAATACCACACCAGGTTTACAAAATGTTGGGAGAAATCTTAGGAGGAGCCAATTATGCAAAACCGTCAGCTCTCACTCCTTATGGATATGTAGTGGGTAAGTCACTGACAGTTAATAAGACCAAATCCAGATCAGTTTTTAAAGTTTGGCCTCAAACACTTCCTAGCTATGTGACCTTGGGCAAGTCACTTAACCCCTGTTGCCTAGTCATTAGCGCCCTTCTGGCTAGGAACCAATGCTTAGTATCACTTTTTATACAGAAAGTAAGGATTAAAAAAAAATCACTTTATTAGTATTAGAACATGTAAAAGAAACATGAAGAGCTTTCCTCCCCATTTTTTAATTCTTAATTCCTTCATTCCCTCTATGTTGGCTGAAGCCAATTTCTTAGTATTAGAACATGTAAAAGAAACATGAAGAGCTTCCCCTCCCCCCCATTTTTTAATTCTTAATTCCTTCATTCCTTCTATATTGGCTGAAGCACTGAGGGAAGCCTTTAGGGAATTAAAGGTGATTGAGTTAAGATCTCAGTCTTCAGGAGATTCATTAATAGGCAAGTAGAGGAAATAAGATGCCACTCAAGTAGCTGTGCTTCAGGGTAGAGAAAGAAACCAAATGCTTTTGAAAGTTTAGGGGAGGCAGAGTGATCAAGGGAAGAATCCTGGGGGTGGCAGCATTTGAACCAGGCTTTGTCCAATGGCTGTGATTTTAAAATGTCAGGAGTAAGTGGGGTGGGCAGCCAGATGGCACAGTGGCTACCGTGCTGGACCTGAAGTCAGGAAGACCCATCTTCCCAAATTCAAATCTGGCCTGAGACACTTAACAGTTAGGTGACTCTGGGCAAATCGCTTAATGCTGTTTGCCTTTGTTTCCTCCTCTGTAAAACGAGCTAGAGAAAGAAATGGCAAATGGTTCCAGTATCTTTGCCAAGAAAACCCCAGCTGGGGTCACAAATGGTAGGAGAGGACTGAAATGACTGAACAACAACAAAAGTAAGGTCATTCTTTCCCAGCATTGTGACCGGCAGGACCAAGATATAGGGACCAGCATTTGTGTGATGACAAGGAGTCCAGTTAGCTGGAATATATGAAGAATTGAGAGAGGAATTTCCAAGGTTGAGTTGTCCCTAGCTTGTGGAGGATCTGGAATGCGAGGCCAAGAAATCTGCACTTTATTTAATAGGCATTTGGAGAATATTCAAAGTTTTTAGGAATTAGGAGGGACATAATCAGAGCTGGGCATTTTGGCTGCAATGTTTAGGATGGATTAGAGTGAGAAGAGTCTGGAGGCAGGAGAGCCACCAGTCAGGTGGCCATTGGAGAAGTCCAACAGAGGTAATGGGGGTCTGAATGAGCGGTGGCTGGGTAGCACTAGCAATGGTACAGAGGGGACAAATATAAGAGACACATCAGAGGTAGAAATGACAGCCCTTGGAGGATTTTTGCATGTAGATTTTTGAAGGAGTCAGAATTTGGAGGTTTTGGACACAGGTGACCAAGAGGATAGACATAAAGCCAGAAGGAGCAGTCGATTTTTTGTTTTTGGCAAATTATATGTAATATTAATTTTCCACACCATTTTTCCCTACATTATATGACTGAACTTATCTCCCTCCCTCTCTTTCCTTCCCTCTCCCAGTGTTGGCAGTTGATTTGATCTGAATTCTACATATATTATCACGCAAAAATTTCCATACTGTTCATTTTTGTAAGTGAGTAATCTTATAAAACCAAAACCCCCAAATATAAACCCAAATAAATTAAAGTGAAAAACCGCCTGCCTTCATCAGCATTCTAACTCCAACAGGTCTTGCTCTGGCAGTGGATAGCACTCTTAGTCCAAAGTCCTGCAGAATTGTCCTGGATCAGTGTATTGCTGAGAGTAGCTAGGTCCTTCACAGTTGGTCATTCCACAATATTGCTGTTACTTGTGTACAGTGTTCTCCCAGTTCTGCTTATTTCACTCTGCATCAATCCATGAAAGTCTTTCCAGCTCTTTTTAAAATCATCCTGTTCATCATTCCTTACAGCACACTAGTATTCCATCACCATCATATACCACAATTTGTTCAGTCATTCCCTAATTAAAGTACATCCCCTCAATATTCAATTCTTTGCCACCACAAAAAGAGCAGCTATATATATTTTTGTACAAAAAGGTCCTTTCCCATTTACGAGTAGATTTTTTTAGGAGAGGTTACAGATAAGAAGTTTAGTTTTGAATGTGTTGACTTTGAGATACTAGTGGAAAGAGAACAGGACACAAGGGTTTAGAGTTCTGAGTTCAAATTCAAGCTCCAACACCAACTTATATACTTAAAAAAAAATCCAGACCTGAGTTTTCACAAGTTAAAAGAACTCAAAAGATCATGAATTTAGAACTGGAAGGAACCTGTCATAAATTTATTTATTTGTTTATTTGGAGTGTTTTTCCATGGTTACATGATTCATATTCTTTCCCTCTCCTTTTTCCTCCCCTCTCCTGGAGCTGACAAGCCATTCCACTGGGTTATACGTGTATCATTGTTGAAAACCTATTTCCATGTTATTCATATTTGCAATAGTGATCTTTTAACATCAAAACCCCAGTCATATCCCCATCAAACCATGTGATCTATTCGCATGTTTTTCTTCTGTGAGGAACCTATATTTTAGCAATGCATTTGACAGTATTTATCATAGTATCCTTGTGAACAAGGTGAAATGGTGTGGGCTTGATGATAATATACTTAAATGAATCTCGAACTGGCTGAATGCCTAGAACCAGAGAATGGTTTAGTTCAATGATTCGATGCCAGTTTAGAAGTCCTCTAGTTAAGTGACCCAAGTGATACAAGGCATTGTGCTTTTTATCTCATATTGTCAACATTTTTATCAGGGATTTGGTTTAAAGTGGCCTACTGATAACATTTGTAGATGACACAAATTTGGAAAAATTAGTTTAACATATTTATTGAACAGGGTTGGATTCCTAAAAATTCTACCTAGAATGTTGAATTAGAACAATGGGCTAAAGCTAGTAAGGCGACATAGAATAGGGAGAAATGGGAACTCAGCTTTGGGTTTAAGAAATCAGCTTTACAAGTTAGATAAATAGTTCATTTGGAAAAAAAAATCTGGAGTTTTTTATATTGCACACTGAAGACGAGGCAGATGACAGGGCAGCCCCAGATGCTCCTGGAATGTTAGTCCTCCTGTACTTGGTTTGGATCAGATTATCCCTGGAATGTTGTGTTCTGGGTTCAATGCCTTCTTTTGTGAAGGACACTGATGAGGTGGAGAGTCACCAGCTGCAATGGGGAAAGGTTCCAGGGTTATACTGAGGTCGGGATCAGGCGAAGGAACGGACGGTTTTCAGCTTGCCAAAGAGAAACATGGTTAGGCAGCAAGCATTTATGAAGCAGTTACTATGTGTCAGGGATTTGGGAATACAAGGAAAGGTAAAACAGACTTATTGCCTTAAATGAGCTCATGTTCTAATGGGAAAGAAAACACACAAACAGTTATGTGTATATGTACATATGTGTACTGGCAGTGGGGGGAAACCAGGGAAGGCCTCTGGCAAAGTGAGATTTGAGTTGAGTCTTGAAGGAAGCCAGAGTGAGCCAGATGTGGGGGACAGCCGACGACAGGCAGAGAGTCAGATCCACAGGGGGGCTGGGGTCTCTGAATGACTGGCCGTGGAGGGGGGGCGTCAAGTGGAAGAAGACAATGGAAAGGTAGGAAGGGGCAAGCTGTCAAGGATTTCTAAATGCCAAGCAGAAGATTTTATAGGGAGAACATGTTGGTTTTATTAGATTTGTTTTCCTTGGGAGAAAGATGGGTGATGGGTGAAGGTAGAAGAGGGCAGCATGAGCTTGATGTCAGGAGAAACTTCCTAGCCATCAGAACTGACCAGGAGGGGAATGGACTTCCTTGTGAAGTAGCGAGGCTGGATGACTCTTGGTTGATGATATTGTAGAGGAGATTCCTGTTCAGGCATGGGTCTCTGAGGTCCTTTCCAACTCTGATAGTCTTTAATTGTGTGAGGGACAGGAAGGCAGCTTCTGAGGAATTCAAGAACTTCAAGATGGAACATTTCCCAGGCATGGTAGTGGCTTTTTTGGTGACTACATGAAGTATGGTAAAACTAAAGGTCTTTGGGGGCCGAGAAAGTTGAGGACTCATGAAGTCAGATATGAAATATTAGATATGAAATAACCCTAGAATCATAAGTCTGACTCCAGATCATTTTCAATTCACCTGGCGTTGTTTTAGCTCAGTGAGGATAAAGAAAATGAATTTTTTCATGTAGTATGTTTTATTTTTTTCTTAACTCACATTATCAATGCCAAGGTAAAAGAATATATATTTTAAACCCTTACCTTCCATCTTAGAATCAATACTGTGTATTGGTTCTAAGGCAGAAGAGTTGGAAGGGCTGGGCAATGGAGGTCAAGTGACTTGCCCAGGGTCACACAGCTAGGATAGCAGAATATTTGTGATACTGTACACTAAGGCTCTTGGTCTTGCTTCACTAAACATTTTTATCAAAAATTTGGATGAAGATATAGAAAATATGATTATTATGTTTTTAAGGTGACGCAGAATAGGGAGGGAAAGGTAAAAATACATTGGATGGCAGAAAAGACTAAAACATATCTCGACCTTTTGGAATGAATATGACAAAATTAATATGAAATTCTGCATTTGACTTCAGAAAACCAGTGGCTCAGGTATATCATAATGTAAACAGTTCCTATGAAGAAAATTTAGACATTTTAGTTGGCTGCAGGTTTGAGACTGTATGAGTATCAGGGAAATTCTTACACATTGGATGGGAGGATTTGACTAGATGACTTTTAAAGTTGATATACAATAAATGTCTTGTAGATTTTCCTTCATTGAAAATATGAACAGTATAAAAAGTAGGTTAATTAGTGCTATTTCTAGCTTAGATTGTGATATAATTAGTCCTTCAGAAGATGCAGTATTTGCTAATAAAGAGTGAATTAGGGGCAGCTGGGTAGCTCAGAGGATTGAGAGTCAGGCCTAGAGATGGGAGGTCCTAGGTTCAAATCCAGCCTCAGACACTTCCCAGCTGTGTGACCCTGGGCAAGTCACTTGACCCCCATTGCCCACCCTTACCACTCTTCCACCAAGGAGCCAATACACAGAAGTTTAGGGTTTAAAAAAAAAAAAAGAGTGAATTAGGATTTGACTTAGCCAGTTTCATTTTCTATAATTCTGAAGGGATTATTAATCCTACCCTCTGGTTCTCCTATTAGGGATTAGTTAATTGGTGGGGAGAGGGACCACAGCTGGGTGGCTCAGTGGATTGAGAGCCAGGTCCAGAGATGGGAGGTCCCAGTTTAAAATGTGGTCTTAGACGCTTCCTAGCTATGTTACCCTGGGCAAGTCATTAACCCCCATTGCCTAGCTCTTACTGCTCTTCTGCCTTGGAGTCAATATATAGTATTGATTCTAAGATGGAAGGTAAGAGATTTAAAAAAAAAGAAAGAAAAGAAGTACTTTGTGAATGTATTCTGAGCTAGCCCAGTGTTAGAGATTGACCTATGAATCTTGAGATAAGGGTGTTCTGTTGGACAGATTCTGCCAGGGAGTAAATGCATTCTAGTTGCTTACCAGAGCATTCACCTGATAGTTAAGAAGTGGGTCCCACTTCCATGTGTACCATTTATTAGCTGTATAATTATTTCTGGATAAGCCACTTATCTCCTCTTGAACTTTAGTTTCCTCATCTATCAAATGGAAATAACATCACCTCTCCCACAGGATAAAATGAAATAATGTACAGTAAGAGCTTTGCAAACCTATGCTCTTATTTGTAAACGTATACTCTTATTACGACTTTGAGTGTTGCAATAACTTTCCCCTATTTTCATTATGGTCAGTGTTCAAAATGTAAAATTAAGACAAAGGAAGTATGATTAATATTGCCATGATGTCTTTTGGGAGATGTTTTTTAATGTTCTAACTTTTAAAAAGATTTATCTTGTTCATGCATCTGATTACCATCCTGCCTTCCAGATTTTGAATGTATCCTGGATAAAAAGAAAAAGCCTCTTCCTTATAGAAGTCAGGATGTGGCTTTGAATGAGCTGCCAAGTGTACACTGGGGGCCAGATACCCACTATAGTAGGCCAGAACTGCCACCAGGAGCACAAAGGTAAATTTTATTTAAATTTTAGATTTTGTTGGGTCAAGGTTACATTAACCAATGAATTTATCAATTAACAAGGAACTCTTTGCTATAAATGACTGCATTTTTACATGAATGAACTTTAAGTAGCCTAAGTAGATTTTTGTGTTTTTAATTATTTAGTTTTTTTTTATTTTTAAAAGAGTATTTTGCATATGGTAGGCACTTAAGTGCCCATTGAATTGAAAACATTTTTGTTTCTTGGAAATTTCTAATTCAGGTGTCATATTTTGATATCAAAAGTAAATGTTCCTTTTGTTCTACTTAGGATTGCTTTGGAATTCTTGGATTCACGAGCATTTTGTAAAAATATTCCCCATTTAAAAGGAAGATCTGCAATGAAAATAAGACACCTAGAAATTTTGGGTTATCACGTGATTCAGGTATAGTGCAAACTCAGAAATGTCCTACTGTAAAAACTAAACTACTTAGGAGCACTGGATAGAAACATATTATTTCAACATCTAGCATGCTACTTCATACATAGTTAAGTACTCAATAAATGCTTCTTGATTTATTGATGCTTTATCCTAATATGAAGTGGGCAGAATTATTTCATTAACTTGAAAATTCCAGAATTGCCTCTTTCCTATTTTGAAGACAGCAGAACATTTTTATTTCTTCAGGTATAGTTTTCTTTGGAAAACTTGTTGCCTTGATAGCAGAATAATTGAGGGATCTATTGTATTTAAAAGGATCCTAAAATTAGAGCTCTAGAGCTAGAAAGGGCCTCAGAGGCCATATCCAACCTCCTGACACATCCCTCCCCAACTCCCTAATATACAAGTGAGAAATCTGAGGCCAAGAATGGCTTGATGACTTACCCAGAGACACATAGATAACAAAGATCAGAATTAGGTTTTGAAACAGGTCTTCTGACTCCAGAGTCAGAGGTTTTTCCCCAAAGGGGTAAGGTTGGGATACAAGTAAAACACACTGAAAACTCCCAGTTATTGGCCTTTAAGGAAAGAGAGGAAGAAAGGGAAGGAACAGAAGGAGGTGTTCCTAAGAAACATCAAGAAACACAATCCCATTAACTGCTGCAGATCTGTGGGATGTGAAATGATCTCTTAATTTTAAAAAATAGCTTACATATCTGAATCTAAGTAGAGAAGGAAAAGCAATCAATGTCTTCTGTCTTACAGATTCCTCATTTGGTATGGAATTCTATGGAATTTTCAACAAAGGATGCCTGGATGGAATACTTGAAAGAGCATATATTCCAGGAGTCAAATCATGATTATAATTTTTATTTATGATATGTCACATTTTAGATGTAAATTATAATAGAAAAATATGAATTTGATTAAAAATTGAATTGTGAAATATTTAAGACTAATTAAAAAAGGTGAGATTGTTTCTGTGTAACAAACCTGTAGTTCTTCAAATGGAGATTTAAAAATTTTGCATACTTTTTTCATTGTTATTTCTTTTGATATAAAAGTTATATAGTTTTTTTGATTTAACAATGGATTGCTAAGCATACATACATATATATATATATATGCATATATATATATATATATATACACACACACACACACATATATTTTTTTTAAGGGCTTTGAAATCAGGGAGTTTATTGGCTCCTCAGGTCTCACTAAATATTGATATTAGAGATTTATAACCAACTCTTATTTGCTTCAAGTCAGAAAGGTTCAGGCTTTATCTTGGGGCAGTTTAAAATTAACAATAGAAAAGATATTCTCCTCAATATTGCCCAAATATATGTACTACTAAACTATGATGATTTCCTTTTCCAAGTGGCCAGATATTATTGAATGTTATAGTAATCTAAAACATTTTACTAACACCATTGTCTTAATTGTCAAAATAACGTCAATATTTTACACCTTTCTATGTGACCATTTCAGTCTGAATTTTCATTTTGATTTCTAAAGCAAAGATTTGCTAAAATGTCACCTTTAAAACACTTAAATGATTACATGAAACTCAGAACAGAACAAAGTTAAGAGTCATCAGGCCAATATATTACTATGCCATTTTAATGCCATTTAAAATAATTTTGCTCCGATTTTAAAGCAGCCAGTACAAAAAAATCTTTTAAAATTACACATGGGCTATTATTGGATAGAAACAGTGAATGCTAGTTAAATTAATCCATTTGTTCCTAAATTGACATTACATTGTTTTTCTTACATGTGACCATTGACAAATGCTAGATAACTAAACTAAGGTATCAAATGAAGTCAAAAGTATTTCAGTATCTTATAAACAAAAAAGTGTCAGCATTCTGTCTCATTGGGGGAAATTACTGAATTACTCTAAAATAAGAAGTAAATTTGATAGTTTTTCAGAAGTAGCCACAGCCTCATTCAAAAAATTGTTTCAAGATTTCTGATGAATGGCTTGTGTAGAGAAGTCCAGTATCTCTAGGAGAGCAACATAAGATTGAGTAAATGAACAAGTAATTATGGCAAGAGTGTTTATCTTTTGATGATTTGTATGTATGTGTGTGTGGTATTGCAGTGAGGAATGTACATACTCCATATAGTCCAAGACTAAAAGTGACCTGGACATAATTTCTCTCCTGGAGGTTTCATAGCTTCTGTGAAGAGATCATAGTATTATTTTCTTTACTGCTTTCTTTACCTTATATTTCCAAACAGGGGACCTTCCATTCAGATAAAATCCAACAAGAAATGCACCATTCAGTAGGTTAACAAATAAATCAGTTTCCTTGTTGGTTCTCTTCCCCCCCCCCCCCATTTCCCTATAGTTGCTTGGGGCTTCAAGACTAAGAGTTCCTGGTTTTGAATTTTTAAAGATAAAATCACTGGTTTACTGGTAAACCAAAGAAAGTTGGAAATTGGAACAGGGTACACAGACATGCAAAAAGAAATAGGGAAAAGAAAGAACACTTAAATGTGACTATTTTACTTCAAAACTTTTTTCATTAAATTATGAAAATATCCTTTACTATAGTTCCTAAATCTATTTCTGAAATTTTGCATTATTAATTAAACACAATATTAGTAATTTGTTATTTTGATGTATTGAGGAAATGGTTTTTTACTTGATTTTTAACTTGATCTGGAAGAAATTTTTGTTGTTAAAAAAAAAGATACACGCAGTCCATTCTCCAACTTCAATTGTAATTGAAAACGAATGTAAAAGTAGCCAGATAATAAGCAAATGATAGCTATATAGGCATAGACAATTTAAACTTTGTATCTTTTTACAGACAATTGGATCAGACAAATTACCCAACAAGATTGTATAAATTGAATTTCATCTTTCATCTCTTTTTAGAAACCTTTATGATGACTGATTATTACATTAAGAATATATTTACTTTGATTTATTATCTACAAAAGTTGCCAACATTTCAGACAGTGACATTGTAACAATAGATTTCTATATAAATTTCTGTACAGTCTTTTAAAAACACAACAAATTAAAAATCCATAATCATAAACTCCCACCTATTACATTTTTGTCACTTTTCTTGTCTATAATTTAGACAGTTTGAAAAGATTGAAGCGTGTTGCCAGGCAACTAGCTCCTGAGGCATAACGAATCTCCTTCAGCATCCCAGTCCATTCTTTTTTATCATCTTCGTACCTGTTTAAGAGAGAGGTGGGATTGAAATCAGTTAATATGTGTTTGAAACTAACTTGTTTTAAAGGCTTGTTATTTGAGGACAACTGGACCAAAGATTCTACCCAAATAACCTTACAGGAGGTCATTTGCCCACTTGAGTGACATATTATTGTTTCCTGAAATGCTTGAATTAATAGTTTTAAGCTTAAGCATTATCTATTGCTACTGTATCCCAACTGTTTTTTTTCTTTTCTTTTTTAAATTACAAACTCAACATATCAACATGAATATTTCTATATACAGGGAACAGAAAAAATAACACCTCACTAGTATATGAAACATATGTGAATCTGTTGCTATTGTACCTAATTTGAACAATTAACTAGCAAGCATTTATTAAACATCTATATTCCAGGCACTGTGCTATATACTTAGATGCAAAAAAAAAAATACAATAAATGAAACAATCCCTACCTGTTAAGCTTTAATAGGTAGGCAAAGACTTGCGACAGATAAAAGCCAAGTAACCAATTTATCCAATATCTGAATAAAGAACTGTTATGTCTGAGTAAAGGTTTTCATCTGAACTGGTGGTTTCATCTTGGCATGGAAATTCACTCCTCATATGCATAAAGACTGGCACTGTACCTAACTTGTTATCTTAGAGAATTGCCTGTGGCAAGAGGTTAGGTGACTTGTCAGCATAGATTGTATTGGCAGGGGCAGGATTTGATCTCAGTTCTCTGACTTCAAGACTTGCCCTCTAACTACTAAAGATAATGGGTTTTAATCATCTCAGTAACTATTTCAACTCCTCTTTCATCCTGCTCATATGATCATAGTTGAAAAATTATTTGCCCTTTTTTGCTTAAAATAGTTTTTGACTATTGAAGATTTTCCCTGGATTTTTGAATTTGCTGTCAGTTGAGAACTGGTCTCTGTCTAAAAGTGCTTCCTAAGCTAAAGATGTGAAATTATAATGATGCAAAGTTAGCCAGGGCTCACAAAAGATATGCGTCAGTAGATTTAATTTCTTTAATGTTTCAAAAACCAATTCCCAGATGTCAATAGGACCATAAGGAAAATCTTCATGCCATATCATAAATAATTCCTTCCCCCTTATGCAAGCAAAATTTTGTGCCCAGTGTTCTCTAAAGATAGCTTTAAACAATTAACCATTGGATACCAGTGGATAGTTTATTATTGACATACTGAAAGATTGTACAGAACCTGGGGCAACAAATTAACTTAAGGGATACTTTTAATACTTGAAGGGAAATGTGTACATATTTAAGCAACAGAAAGTTTAAGGTTAAATGAGGCTTAAGTAATTGGAGTTTCCAATTAGGTTGTTTTCTATCTGTGGCTGATAAAATATGGTAAATTTTTTTCTAAACAATTTCAAGATAAAACAAGGGGATGGAAATTTTTGATTCAAGATTGTGGAGAAATTACAGTATTTTCAGTAGCAAGGTTTAAAATGTAATGCTCAGAAGTGGCCATTTTCCTCTGCTTTAATCATTATAAGCTTAGGCATTTTAGAACAAGTCAGCTTGAAGGATATCCATTGTCATTACTAGTCTAAGATAAAAAATCTGCTGTCCCAAACATATTTCAGAAAGGTCCCTTTTGCCCTTTTATTCATTAAAAAAATTATGTAGTGATTATAATTATAGTGATCTCATTTTATTCCCTGCCCAATGTTTGAACAGTGTTTATCCTTTTGGTACTTTTGGTATTCTTTTTGCTCAGTTTTCATACTTTCTCTATGATGTTCAAGGTTCCTTGGCCTTTTATTTCCCTGATCCTGGTGAGGATCATTGTATGTGGCATGAGTTTTAAGATAGTTTGTTTTCCCTCCTTCTGCATTTTCTTACAATATCATCAATGGGAACATACCCTCAGTTACCTAATCACTTTTCCAAAGCCCCCTTCCAATCCTCTTATTATCTTTCTCCTGCCTCCTGTACTGCTCTATCTCACACCCCTTGCTAATTGCAGTCTTTTTACTTTTCTGAATATCTCCAAGTATTCCTCTCCTTTCCTGAAAGCTTCATATTTTAGTCAACCCTACCTGTCTTCTTGACCTTTTTAGAAACTCCCTTGCAGGATCATCAGCTGCGTCCCATTCCTATGCATGATGACAACAGAGCCATAAGGAAAACTTGGAGCCCTCTTTTTCTATAAATACATTTGGATTTGATTATCCAGGCCTATTCTCTTCTTCTGTCTTTGTAGTGTCCCCAGAACTTAGTTTAATGTATAGTAGCATAGAAGGTAGAGTTGAAGGAAGTCCTGAATCTGAATCTTATCTCAGTCATTTACTAGCAGTGTGACCATGGACATTCCACATAAATCTTTCTGTTTCCTCATCTGTAAAGTGGGATAATAATAGCACCTACCTCATAGGGACCAAATGTTAAAAGTGCTTTGTAAACCTTAGAGTGCTATATAAATATTAGCAATTATTGTTATTTCTGCCTAACTCCATACCTCCCTCTAAGTTCCCTGTCTCTGTCAAAGCTTCCATCATTCTTCCAGTCACTTAGGTTTGCAATTTAGGAATCATCCTCAGGTGTTCACTCTCCTTTCTCACCTCACTCCCCATATCCCAAACAGTTGGCAAGTTCTATAATTCCACTTTCCCAGTATATCTCTCACTGATCCTTTTTTCTCCCCTAATGCCACAACCACCCCTTAGTTAAGGGTCTTATCTCCCCTCTTGCTTGGAGTACTGTAATACTTCCTAACTGGCCTCCCTGCATTCAAGCCATCTTCTATTCCACTGCCAAACAGATATTGCTAAAGCCTGGGTCTGACCAAGTCCCTCCTCAAGAGGCTTTAGTAACACTATACAGCCTTTAGGATAAAATATACTTTTGTTTGCCTCATAATAATAGCAACAATAGCTAGCATTTATATAGTACTTACTTTGTGCCAGGCACTGTGCTAGGCATTTTACAAATATCTCATTTGATTATATCAGTTATGGGAGGTAGGGACTATTATTATTCCCATTTTCCAAGAAACTGGCATTTTAAATGCCTTCATAATCTGATACTGGCCTATAGATCCATGCTGATTTCACAGTATTCTTCCACAATTCAGCACTGTGGCCGTACTACGTAACATTCCATCTCCTTTCTCTGAAGCTGTCCCTCAGTCCTAGAATGCTTTCCCTCCTAACCTCTGCCCCAGTATCCTGAAGTTTCCTTCAAGGCCCAGCTCAAGCCATCTTCTCCAAAAGACTTTCCCTGATTGTTAGTGCTTGTCCCACCTCCCTCCCCCATGTATTTTTATTTTGTATATAACCTTTTTACAAACATGCTTTAATCTCCTCATTAGAGTATGAACACTGTGAAAGTATTTGTATTTTCAGTGTCTGGAACATAACTGGCATTTCAGAAGCTCTTGTTGATTGATTGCATAGTTTGTCTACTCCAAGAATGTAAGAAACTCAGGCCTAGTCTTAGTTATTTGACTGTTAGCTTTCTAGTTTAACAAATTAAGGTAAAGTCTGTGCTGGTTTAAGTAAATAATATGTCCTCTCCTGCTGTTAAGCTCATGTTGTATTCTTACCAGTGCCCTTACTTATGTAACTCAATTTGAAAGGTAGCTCAAGCTCAGTACTGAATTGTAAGGTACCGGGACATGGGAATTGAGGGGCCAGGCTTCCATAGCTGATAGAAAGGAAAAATGACAGCAGTTCCTGAGACAATGCGCAGAAAGAACTAGTATTAGTTTTGAGTAACATAAACAAACCTCTTCTAACCTTCCAGGCAAAAAAGATACATGAGGCCCATCTAAAGGTAGAAGATTTGGTCAGACAGAATTTTGTAGCAGCATGGAAGTGACCTCATAAGGTTAAAATCTAAGTTTCGCTTATCATGTCTCTGCTATTTCTGATAGCACCAAAACCTCCCCTAGACTATTTTTCTGTTGCTGGGCACTTGTTCAATCACTCACAGAATCCTTAAAGCAGCCTCTATAAGAAACTGATATAAAACTTTGAAATCGAAATGCCTAACTTTTCCCACAGAATTATTTTTTTTCTCAGACACAGGCATGAAATGTGACAAATTTAGTTGAGTAATATGAGGAAGCCAAATTTATAAAAAACCTAACCTCCTGTCTAAAAGCAAAATATCTTGCTATGGCATTTACAGACATCTAATCTTTTTTTTCCTTTTTTCAAATGTTTTTTTCTTTTGGTTGACCAAATCTACTACCTTCATCTAATTGAAATGTTCTTTAAATCAGATTCATAATTTAATTCATGGAATACTCCAAAGGCCAAATACAGAATGTTTTTCAGTGACGTAATATAAAGAAAATTTGCAAGCACTTGACCCTGGCACACATTGTATGACTAAGCCTCTCTAAATCTTAATTTTATCATCTATAAAATGTAGCAATAATGTCCTCACAGGGTAGTTTTGAAAATTTAAAAAAAAAGGAAAATATGTAACAAAGCATTTTGCAAAGCATAACGTGCTATATAAATGTCAGCTGTCTGCTAAGCAATTTTAGACAGCATAACTCTTTCAGTTTCCTAAGGAGGTATTTTAAGACACCAACATCACAACTTATTGTCAGATTAGTGGCCCAAAGGTTTAATTTGGGCTCTGAGAATATTTAGCTTACTACAAAGGAATAGCTTACTTGATGAGAGAATCTGTACATCCTATCATATAAAAATGATTTCTTCCTTTCATTAAAATTAGATGATTTAACACATGTTGAATGCTGCCAGAAAAATTGGAGTACACAACTTACTTCCATATGTCATTGACTTCAGTGGGTGCAAATTCCTGGGACTCAAGTTGAATCATAGCAAACCCACCAATGGCATAAAGAGATCCAGCCATACTGACTAAACTGATAGAACTTCTTTCTTGGGGGAATTCAGGCATCACTTCCCACCTAAGCGTTATTAAAAACAAAGTCAATGTTAGCCAGAAGTTTAAAGCATACAATAACTTATGAGCACTGCTAAGTCCTAACATACTCACTTATTGGTAGTAAGATCAAATGCTTCTACTGAAGCTGATAGGCCATCTTCCGTGACACCTCCTGCAATCACAATTTTGCCTTTATGGATTGCCACTCCAAACATGGAACGAGGAGTTTTCATGGGGGCCAAATCTTTCCAGTCTCCTTTTTTGGAATTGTAAATAAATACTCTATTTGTACATTTTCTGTGAACATGAACACAAATGAAATTATTCAGTATCTTGGATTTTTTAAAAAGACAGCTGAAGAGCTCACCTTTTTGGTAGTTTTCATGTGAAACTTGGTATTTGGTAAGAGGATACAGACAAATATTTACAATGCTGCTCTCCAAAAATGTTCTTAATTTGTAAGCAGGTCACTTGGTCATCAGTTAAGAATAAGCCCTGACACACTTGTATCTCCCTTGCCGCTCCAGTAAAGTGATGATTGTGGAATGACCTTCCCAATTAAGGTCTCTTGGTTGTACACAGTGGAAATAATCACATATCTGTTCTACCCACAAGGGAGAATAGGGTTTTTCTCAGGAAAACATTGTACACAGTAACCGCAATAATATGGAATGATCAACTGTGATAGACTTAGCTACTTTTGGCAATACAATGATCCAGAACAATTCTGAGGAATTTAGGACAAGGAATGCTACCCATCTCCAGAGAAGGAACTGCTGGAGTCAGAGTGCTGATAAAAGCATACGATTTTTCAATTGCTTATTTGGGTTTTTGTTTTGGAGTTTTGGTTTTATAAGATTACTCATAAAAATGAATATGGAAATATGTTTTGCATGATAATACATGTATAACCCAGATTGAATCGCCTGCCAGCTCTAGCAGGGGGAGAGGAAGGGAGTGAGTGAGATAAGTTCAATTATATAACTTAGGAAAACTTGTGTGGAAATTTGTTATGTGTAATTGGTAAAAAATCAAAATTTAAGAAATTTTAAAAAGAGAATAGAGTTTTTTCAGGAAAACAAAAAAAAAAGTTTAAGTTGGGTATTGCCATATTTTGTGATTATACTTGCAAAGGAGCAGATTATCCAGATATCTCATTTAAGTGTATTCTATGTGCTGCATCCATGTGTTTAAATTTTTTTTTCCACTTAAAAAAAAAACAACCCTTACCTTCCATCTTAGACTCAATATTGTGTGTTGGTTCCAAGGCAGAAGAGCAGTAAGAGCTGGGCAATTGGGTTAAGTGACTTGCCTAGGGTCATATAGCTAAGGAAGTGTCTGAGGCCAGATCTGAATCTCGGACCTCATGTCTCTAGGCTTGGCTCTCAAACGATTGAACCACCTAGATGCCCCCACATCAGTGGTTTTTTTTTTTTTATGTGCTTGCACATTTTATTATTTTTTTTCGATTTAAATATTTTATTAATTTAGAAAAATTTTTCATGGTTCCATGATTCGTGTTTTTACTTCCCCCTTCACCCCCCTTCCACCCTCCCCCCCCCCATAGCCAACGCACATTTCCACTGGTTTTAACATCCATGTGTTTTTTAAACAACATTGGGACTGTAGATAGTGTTATAGGAATATAGGGTACAAGGGAGATATAGATGTATAATGATGGTGATGATGTGTATCTATCTATGATCTCCTTAGCTGTAGTTGGTGGGAGGAACACCTATTCCTGTCACCCTGCTGCTGTTGTAAGTTATTCCCTTCTCTCTAACAGCTGCCCAAAGTAGGACCCTCAAAAGGTTAGATAGATGGGTAACCTTTCCAGGTCTAACCTGGGGTTGGATAAACTAGTATTGGGCTATTGATCTGCCTTGGATAACATTCAGGATCTGACTGCGTTTGACTCCCTTCCCAAGGGCCGTGATAGAAAGACCACTCAGGAAGGTACTTGTTGTTGAACACTCTTTTATCTATAAATAGGGAAAGGATAACAAGGTCAAGGATTGGGGATTGGAAACCTTATTGATCTATTATCTATAGACTAATTAACAATCAGGACTGCAGGTTATTGATCAGGTGGAAGCTGGAGATCTCACCTCTCCTCTATCTCTGGCCGGCCAGACCTGGCCACAGCCAAGCCAGAGAAAAAGGAGGCTATTGCTACAGATGTATTGATGGTCTTTATTCTCTCAGCTCTCTTATCATCAGTGTTGGTGATTCACTAGCTTTCACAGTCTATCAGGAAATGGATTCAGGTTTATTCCTACCCTCTTCTTCTTAAGCCACCCAGCAACCCTTCAACCACCTTTCAAACCTCCCTTCCAGCCACCCACTGCCCAGATTGAACCACAGAGGTTGGCAGAGATCTGTGATCTCCAGTTCTCAGCCTCTGAGTCCAGAGACTTCAGAGACCAGAGACTTCTCAGTCCAGAGACCTCTCCCAAAGTGGCTATGAGGGGTATTTATACCGTGAGGTCAACCCCTGGCTCATGGGACCTGGGAACATTCAGAGTCTTTCAACTGCCATCCCTGTCAGTCAAGGTGGCATCCATCTCTTCCCAGATTATTGAATATAACAATAGCTAACAAGTTGTTAATAAGTAACTTAGGAGAGGGCTGTGATTTTTCTACTGCTTTTTTTTTTGAATGCTGACAAAAAATGATCTTATTCCCTGAAGCATATCATTTGATGTTTTATAATTTTAGAAATTAATTATTAGATGCCGCCATAGTACTTCAGTGAAACTCTGACTATACTTCAATGGAATCATGATTTCATTACAAAGACACCTCTTTTAAAACCAATATTCTCCTGCTGACACTATATATCTGATAATCATGAAACATAATTATTTATTTTTATTTTTATTTTTATTTTTTGTGAAACCTTTACTTTCCATCTTAGATTCAATACTTTGTATTGGTTCTATGGCAGAAGAGTGGTAAGGGCTAGGCAGTGGGGATTAAGTGACTTGCCCAGGGTCAAACAGCTAGGAAGTGTCTGAGGCCTGAGTTGATAGGACCTCCTGTCTCTAGGTCTAGCTCTCAATCCACTGAGCCACCCAGCTGCCCCCATGAAACATAATTATGTTTGAGGACTCAAAATAAAAGTAATACAGATATACACATCTATGTGTGAATATATATATGTAAAAAATATATATCAACAGAAAGATGAATATGGGTACTGCATTATCTTATTAGTGCAAGAAATGATTTTAGAAGTGGAAAGATAACTTGGATAGAAATCATCTAGTCTAAACCTCATTTTACAGATGAGGAAACTGAGACCTAGAGTTTTTCAAGGAAAGAATAAGGATCAGAACCTGGGTCTTCTGACTAAAAATGCAATGCTATTTTTACTATATTCAGTTGCCTCCCAAAATATATAAGACCTAAAAAAGAGGTAGGTTAACTACATCAGAAATGAGACACCATCAGCATAAATGCTGACATGGAGCCCTTGTTATTTTTCTGGAAAAGAATGGACAAGGTGCAGAATCTATCTGCACCAATTATTAGAGGGAGGATGCATACTGATATTAGATAATAGATTTGTTAAAGCATAGATTTACAAAATATGTTTTGTAACAAGGAGAATCTCAATTTCTCCCCCAGAAAAAAAGCTTTTCTTCTTTAGTTCTGAATTGTCTTTGGGCAATAAGAGTCCAAATAAGCATTGCTGCTAATACCTACCTAGGAATATCATTCAACCTAAAAATTTTAGAGATGATAGCAAAGATATTAAATTTCTTCAAGTTTCATGAAAGTGACTAGTGTAATCTGTTATCTCCTTTTAGAAACTCTCATTTCAAATGACTTGCCTTTGGCATTTGTTAAGCAAGGCTATATTTTCCCCATATTCTTAAGTATATCATGTCACAGTGATATGATAATTTCCTAACCATTAATGAATAGTAACCAAAGGAAGATATTTAAATTATTTGGCAAGCTTACAATGTTTTTGCAAGTCATGGTACTATATGCCTGCCACTTTTTCATTCAGTCTGTTACCAGAAAAATACTATAAGGAATAAACCTCCCTAGTGGAGCTCATGATCTACTTTCCCTTAAAGAAGTTAGTTAGACCACTTAGCTAGTACTAAATAAGACATCACAATTCCAATAAATTGCATTTGTATGTGGATGGGATCTTTTGATAGGAGACAAAGTGTTACTTTGAGGCTTTTTAATGGAATGCTCTGTGCACATTTGTCATCTTTGATGGATGATAGAAAATATTTCTGAGGCTTAGTTGTCAGTACCAAAAAACAGGCACTGTTCCTTCCCTCTGTGGGGCAGTATGGTTTATGGGAAAGCACTGTGGCTTAGAGTCATGGGTTCAGCTGCCAGCTCTATTAATTACTATGTTGCTAAGCTTGAGAAAGCTATGTCACCTTTCTAGACCTTGATTTTCTTGTCTGTAAAATCAAAAGTGTTGGACTAGATGACCACTAAAATCCCTTCTGCATCACATCCTATGACTCCACTTTTCTAAGAATACTAAGTTGTGGACAAATGCCTGACTCCTATCTGGTGATAATCTGAGTCAGTTTTTCTTCCCTTTTGTCCTTTTTCTCATGATTCTGTTGTTCAAGTAGCTTCAAGATGCTCACAATTTATATTAGAATTAGAGTCAAAGTTAAACATGATATAACACCCTATTTAAATTTCCTGAGTCAAGCAAGCCAATAACTATAGATTTCTGATACCTGGACATTATAATCAGTGGCATCACTGGTTAAAACAAAATCAAACTGAAAAACATACTCATGGCTAAACTGAAAAAAATACCTTGAAATATTATACTAAATTCTCATGACTGCGTTTATTCCAGTAAAAGTCCCCTGGCCTTTTGGTTACATGTTGGTGAGAGAATGTGATCTCTTACCAACATATAACCCAAATCAGCTGTATTAACAACATTTGAAATACTATTTAGTCAAATCATTTATCTATAGTTATGTGAAATAGTTAAATTCTGTTTTTTTTTAAAGAATAATTAGACGGAAAACAGTTCAATATATCAGAGATTAGACATAGAGCATTCTAATTCATATCATGTAAAATCCTCTCATAACATGAAAGATTCAAATGGTGTTTTTTTACCCTTTTTTCAGTATTTTAATTAGGTTCTATTCAATTTGCTCTAGAAAATGTTAAATTTTAATAGAGACAGGCCTAGAGATGGGAGGTCCTAGGTTCAAATCTGGCCTCAGACACTTCCCAGCTGTGTGACCCTGGGCAAGTCACTTGACCCCCATTGCCTAGCCCTTACCACTCTTCTACCTTGGAGCCAATACACAGTATTGACTCTAAGACCGAAGGTAAGAGTTTAAAAAAATAAAAATAAAAAAAAAAGAAAGGAAGATTATTTCGTAATACTGCTCACTGTATAATTTATAAATAAATTTTAGAGTACTTACTTGTCATCTGTCTTTCCTCCTAGACAATATATCATTCCATTATGTGAAACAACATTATGGCCGTAGACTTTGATAGGAAGCTTTTTTACTTCATTCCATTTTATAGCCCTATGTAATTAGAAGGTGAGAGGATATATGTACTTTCATTAAATACAGGTTTTAAAAAATGAATGTATAATAGACACTCAATAAACACTTGAATACTTTGTGAAAATGAATGGAATACCAACTTACACAGGATCAAAGCATAAAACTGAATCTAGTGAAGCCTCTGTCTGAAGATCTTTGCCAGCAACTACGTAGATTTTGTCATCTGCTTCTCCCAGACCAAAGAGACACCTGGCTGATGGAAGAGGAGGAAGTCCAATCCATTCAGCTGCTACATTATCAAACTGGAAAAATAACAATAAGGTTATAGAGGTGGGTAATGAAAGTACTCAATTCAAGGCTATACATTTTACAGTATATTAACACATTCAAAATTATAAAAAAAATTATACCCAAAATATAAAGGGATAGCATTATGTTTATGAATTATTAAAAAAACCTAAAGGCATATTTAACTCTAGTAACTAATATCAACAGGTTCATCTTTAGGACCCAAAGGAAACAAAATCTAGCAGTATCACTAACTATATTTAAGGTTATCCTTTACCTTTTCCAAATTTTAAAAATTATGCTTTGCTATTCTAGCATAAAAACATTTAGTTTCTTTTAAAAATTGGACTAGACTTGTTGAACAAAGCTTTTCTACTATGCAGATCTGACACTACTCTGTAATTTAAAATCTTACAGTATTGTCTGGAGTCACTGGTTGGTTAGTTGACTTACTGAGGTATAGAAAGTCTGTATGTGTCAGAGGCACAACTAAACAAGGTTTCAATCCATTTCCACCATGCTGCCCTTCATGGCACAGCAGATAGAGCAGGGGTCTAGAGTCAGGTCGTCAGGAAAAAAAAGGAATCTGGCTTCAGATTTGAACAGCTATGTGATCCTGGGCAAGTTACTTAACCAATGTTAGCCTCAGTTTCCTTAACTGTGTTCACAAGGATCAAATAAAATATTAATTGTAAAGTGCTTAATGTATTGCCTGGCACGTAGTAGGTGCTATATAAATGTTCCTTTCCTTTCTTCTCCTTCTAAGACAGGAGAATAATTAGAAAATTATGGAGACATGAGATTATGAGAAATGTCTGTGGAATCTTAAGGGGAAGAAGTATTGAACCATCTTAAAGGATATGAATGATCACAGGCACCCAAGAGCCAAAGGGCCACAAGCAGCACTTATCAGTTCTGAAAGTTTTTTTATCCTCCTGGCTATAATTAGCATTTCTCTTAAGCCAATATCCATGCCAGTTGTACCTATCGCTCAGTTCATTGGACAGCTGGCGAGTTAAGCAACAGTTTTTCGTTCTTAGGTTTTGTGCTCACTTTTAACTTCGTAAATGTTGTTTGTAGTTTTATTGATGTGAACTCATGTCAATCTCAGTTGAATTTAAATTTCTTAAAGACTGTTATCTGAAGTCATTTGAAATATTCCTTTCTGCTTTAAAAGGGAAGTAACTTTTTCTGTTATAGCCACATCTGCAGTTCTAAATTACCTTCTCTATTCCTTTGCATAAAAGTGAATGATATTAATTTAGTTAGGGTCAGAATCAAAATGAGGCAATCTGAGGATTTTGCTTTTTGTTTCATAAGACTAAAGCACATAAAAAGCCATTTTTTAAAGGAAAGAATAGTACTGTCAGGCTTTTTTCCCTTCTGTATCCACTTAGCAAAAGAATTAAATTCTAATTTTTGAATGGTATAAATCATTGCACAGTCACAACTGAGAGTTAGGTAGATTGGGCTTTAAAGACACATCTCTTTGTCTCTCAGGATGCATATTTATGTTCTGACAAGTTAACTCAATTGGTTATAGAGCATGATGCTACTGAATACTGGAACATGAATTCAATACTAATATGCACTGATGTGGCTCACATTTCACTTAGTAATTATGACATTTAGATTGTGATCAAGGCCATTGAGTTAATTTTTGTATGCCTGGACCAAGGAGTCAGTATGGTAGAAAAAAAAAAGAATACTGAGTATTGGGCACACAGTTTTAGTTCAGTTATTTGACCTCCACCAAAATCTTAATATCTAGATCTTCACTTTTTTTATCCTTAAAATGAGGGGTTTGGACCTTGTAATGCTGAAGGTCCTATTCTTACAACTCTAAATTCTATGAATGTGTAATTTTTATGGATATGTTTAGTACATTTGTATAAAAATTCTCCAACTAAAAAATACTGTTTGTAGTTTATATTTTAGGAACTAATTTACTCCAAAACTGTTGTTTTAAACAAATATTAAAATAATAGAATGCAAAACCCCAAATCCTCAATCAAATAATCTAATTAGCAATACTAGTTAAGGAACTGTTTCGATCAAACCTTTCTTTAATTACAATCTGTTCTACCACATTTCTTTTTTGGACATAGAGTGGTGGTGGCAGGGAGCTAGGGATCATAGCTGAAATAGTTATTCATAACTGCTTTCAGCATGAAAAGGGTCATTAGGCTTCTAGAACTAAAAATGAGAATTGTTAATAGCAAAAAACAAAAGAGCAGGCAAAAAAATGAATATTAGAAGCAGCCTAGAGTAGTGAACAAAAATTCTGGATTTCCCAGGTCTGGGAAAGATTTGGCTCAATTCTTGCCTCAGATACTTACTAGTTGTATCACTTAACCTCTCTGAAACTCAATTTTCTCAGCTGTAAAACTAGGATTAAAAACAGTTGTAGTACATATCACCTAACCATTGTGAAGTTCAAATGAAATAATTTCTCTAAAGAACTTCGCAAATGTCAAAGTAATAAATGTTAGATATTGCCATTTTTATAATAAAAGAAAATGGGAACAACTTCTAGATATTAAAATAAAATTAAGCATATTTTATGAAATAAAATTTTAGCAAAGTCAAGTATTTTTTGATAATTACTATGTAGATATAATTATTCTTCATGGAATAATGGTCTTTAATTTTGTTCTTGTTATTCAGTGAATTCATTAGATTCTTTTGTGTGTGATTATAGCCTTAGTCACTGCATTTACTCATTCTGAAATTGATGTCATTGCTGAATTTAAAATTAGGGGTTAATTGTTTTTCTTCTTGTATTCAGATACCTCATGAGTATGGCTTGTGTATGGCTTAGAACTAAATGTTTCATTTTACAATGAACTTCTCTGGAGTTATGGAAATCAAGAAAAGATATACAATATATTATTTAGGCATTTAAAAATAAGTGACTATGACATTATATAATTACAATTAAAGCTAGTTTTTTTAATAAGCACTATGTCATTTTGGGATGTTATTCTGACACAGTTTGTCATTCCAACTCAAATGCCTATCCATTCTATGCCACAATTAGTCATAAGCTAAAAAACTCTTATGAGTTTATAAACTAGATTTGTGGAATTGGCAGGATTGAAGCTGATAAGCCACTGACTTATTTTAAAACTTCTTTGATCATATGTAAATACCTCTCCTCAAATCAAATACAACAATTCATATAAATCAGTGATTTTTCAGTCAGAAGCTTCTCAAACTATATGTATATAAAACTGGAAGACTCTCTAGTTTCACAAATTAGGTTGTCAAATTGATACAGATAAAAATATTGAGGTGTTCAAACCCTTAGGAAATACCATGATATTATGAAAATTAAGAATTCTAAATATGCTTAATTAAAATGCACATGATTGATATCTTTTTCTAGAATACATCATTAATTAAAACATGGAAAATATGTAAGCTAGACCTATTTATTTACAATGAGATTTAATTTTGGCAATAGCCATACCAAAAAAAAAAAATGGCTGAAATTTCATCTTTGAAAAGTATCGATTTTCCAGACCCACCCCCCAAAGTATTTAATAGAATCTAGGGGTGATAGATGACCATCTGACCAATTAATCATATGAATTATGTAAATCACTTTTCTTAAAAAAAAAGTGTTAACCAACCTTTCAGGAGTAAAATCATACCAGACTAAATTTAATTTTGCTAATAAGGATATATTTCAGTACATATTAAAAAAGTTAGCTAGATTAAAGAATTATACCCACTTTTCAGTTCATTAGTGTAACATATATGGCAATATATCTAACTTTAATTTGTTTCAGTGTATAGATAATACTGAAACACCATTTAACTATTAATTCCAACCCCATTTCTTATGAAACTTTTTATGAGATGTCAAAAAAGTAACCATAATTACTAAAGATTTCACCTCTCCTTCTTGCTTCTGCCTACCTTTTAGTAAATACACTAAAGAGCTCTTAAAGTACAGGAGGAACAACAACAAGCAAAAAGCCTGAATAATCCACAAGTTGGATCATTAGCTTCTGAATAACTGAGCTTTCTCTGTATGCCACTAGTTTTACAGCAATAAAGAGGTTTCTACCTGAAAGAAGTATGACTGTAGAGGCTGATCCTTGTTTTCTTCATCTACATACAGTCCTCCTACAACATATACTTGATTTTGTTTGGAGACTATGCTGGAATGGTTCCTGGGAATCTGCTCAGCCAGTGCAGCCAGGTAACATTCATTTTCTGTGGGATCATAAGCCACTGCTGCCGTGTCGTTAATCAAAAGAATGAGATCTTTGACAAACATTCCATGCCTTGGAATGTCATTCAGGTACCCAGGAAGCAAATCTTCATCACCCACATCACCATTCACTTCACTGGCACCAGTCTTCTCTGCATTTTTGTTAGGCTCAGGGAGTTTTCCTGCAAAAGCATCTTTTAGAACTTTGATTTTTTTCTGAAGGTCAGGATTGCTTTTAATTATATCATCTTTTTCAACATGATCTTTGAAATATTTTTCTGTCATAAGCCGAAAACGGATACAATCAAATACTTCTCCAAGATTTTTTACCCTGTTTTCTTTGTCTGTTCGGATCCATTTCATAACTGCTTCAAACACTGCTTCTTCCTTTTCTACATTTAAGCTGTCATTTGAAATAACTGAGATCAGTTCCTGTGGGGAAAGTTGCATAAAGTCCTCTTCCTTGCAAATCTGTACAAAGCGGTCAGATACAAATTCACGAGCAGATATCGCAAGTCTTGGGCAGTCAAGAAGAAGACCTAATCTCAGGATGGCTAGACAGTTACCAGGAGCAAGTCTTTTCTGAAGATAGGAAACGCAGACAGTGAACACTGAGGGGATCTGAAAGCGGCTAGCCAAGGCAAAAATATCTTGCACATTTGTATCATTGAGATCAATACTGGCTGAATAAAGGTATTTGATGATTAAATCCAGTATGGCAGGGTCCACATTATCTAGTACTACCTCCTTTTTTTTCTCCTCATCAATTTCAGATAAGAAATACTCACGGAAATAAGGGCTACAAGCTGACAAAATCAGTCGGTGGCAAGGAAGACTTTTGTCACCTGCTTTTAGGGTGCAATCGACGAATTTTTTCTCATCCAGGAGATCTTTTAGACCATCCTGAAGAAGGGTGGATTGGTAAAGCCGCAGTTCCTCTGCGAGTTCCCGCTGGGAATCCATTTTGTGTGTAACCTGGGTAAGGAAGGGGAAACTGAAGGCCGTAGCTCCGTGCAGCACACAGGTCTAGCTGTAAAAAAGGCAGATCAATGTGCTTTGCTTAGCTTGAAGCCTTTGCAATTTAATCCTGCTAGCTAAATATAGATACCCACTCTCACAACTGGAATTTAGGATGGCTAGTTTAGAAAGAAGGGTTATTCTTGCAGCTGTTATAGATTGAAAGAAGCAACTGGAACTTTTAGTCACTAAGGAAATAGCCCTAAAACAAGACCTTTAAATTAAGTGGAAGGACAAAGTATATAAAGTATTAGCAAATAGATGTATAGGGAAAAGAAGAAAAACTGTCTACATATGGGAGTATTATAAAAATGAGTCATTCTTCAAAAATGTGTTTACCAGGGAAACTGGCTAGCCCTTTGAATTAATGATGCATCAGTCATAGAAGAATGAGATATGTCTTTATCAGTCAGCTACTTTAAACTTTGATCTCATTTATATATTCACATATTCTTAGAAATAAGGTAACATGAGGAAACATTTCATAACATTTTTTCCACATTTCTGTTGAAATAGTATAATTTTTTCTTCTAAAAGAAAGGAAATTATTACATATAATTTTAAAATTAAATCCTTAAAATAATTTTAAAGACCCAACTTCATTGTAATCCAAATGATGCACAGAAATCACTGCCTCCTTTCTCCTATAATATTCTGAATTACTTTTGATTTACATGGAATATTTATAAATAAGGATAATCAAATAGTTTACAAATGTTGAAAATGTTTTTATAAAAAGTTAAAAAGATAAAAGCATTTCATCCAAAGTCATTACAGAAACTTTATACTCATTTGAATATTGTACAGAATATAGTCATGATCACAAATACAATTTGAAAGTCATTTTTCTAAAGCAAACAACCGTTTTGGGAAAATATATTAGACTATAAATGATTCAACTTAAAAATTTTTCTATAAAGTAAAACCATTATAAATAGCAAGACCTCAATTTATATAGTTATTGTGGAAATGTTTTGACTATTTCTATTTGTATTGCATTTTCAAGACTTTCTGAAATTGGTTGTGCTTTACATATACTGTAATTTCAAATTCTATTTGAATTTGTACATATTACAAATCACTAAATCCAAATTTTGCAAACTCTAACGCAGCTACAAATGGATAACAGTTTTCTTATATTTTACATCATAATGAAGTCCATAGTGCTGTCAGCTGCTAAAATAACAGCTGAAAGGAAAGATCAACTCATCCATTTATAGACACTACTGAAGGTTTTATCTCACTAGAAAACATATAACAGCTGCTCCCCCCTTCCCTTTAAACAATAAATGAGTCATTTATTGAGTCATACTAACACCTAATATTTGAAAGGTCTTAATGAGTCAGATGAAAATCCTATGATATGATCCATTTCAGACTAGACCTTAAAACTAAGCAATTTTTAGAGTAGCTTCTTTGTGTATGACATATAACAAATATAATTCAGTGATTAAGTTGGCATTACATTTTTACACTGTAACAGAGAATAGATATTACTGAATTTATTTTTTAAAAAGTTACAGGCAATTTTTTACAATGGTACCTCTCTTAAAACTGATACTATTTCCTAATAAATTTTAAAATTCTGAACATAAATTGTTTTCTTAACCCTTTGTTAAGCTTGAGTAGTAGTACTTAGCACAAGCTTCTCATTAAACGTACAACTAACTGGGAATTGAAAGTTATCCTATAAACCATAGTAAAAAACAAGGAGAATGTTAGGGAAACATTGTAGCAATAAAATGGTAAAACAAATATTTTATTTCAACAAAGTATTAAACAAATATCTATTGAGAAACTGGCCTTAATAGTACTCAAAATTTAAAGTAAAGGCTGATTTATATCATCCTGGAATTTTAAAATTTCCTTTTACAAAAACAAAACAAAACAAAACCCAAATTAGGGAGTAAAAATAGTAATAATTAATATTAAAGAGCCTTATACTTGAAACTGTGTAGCAACACAATTAAACTTGTTGAAAGCTCTAATTTTCTGATTCATAGTATCTCTAGTTGGAAAGGACAATAGAGATCAGTGTAACACAGTCCTTTTGCAGATAAGGAAAATAAGATCCCAGCATTTGGTCATGGTAAGTAGTAAGTAGCAGAGCTGAGATTCAAATCCAGATACTGCTCACCCAAAGCTAGTACTCTTTCCATTATAACACATTTTTTTTACCCTACTTAAGTTCAGAAAAGTTCATCTCTGACTCAAACTTCCTGTCTTATTCTCCTAAATAATATTTGCAAAACATTAAAAAGTACTATACAAATACTCTTTATTAAACACAATCATATACAGTCATTTTATGGCAGCAAATTCATTAATGTACAAAATTAAAATGCTATGTACAGTTTATAAATTCAACAAACTAAATGAAATTCTGTTACAATTTTTGGATAAATAAGGCAACTGGCAATAACATTTTAGATAAATGCATTTTTTCTTAAATTCCTTAAAGTTATTACTTGATACATGACTATTCTCTATGTTATACCAGACCATTAGCATCTTCAATCTTAAAGTATCTTTAAATAGAAACTCAGCTCAAATCAAGATCAACTCATTACTTCCCAAAGTCCCTGCAGGGTGAATCCGTCCTTCAATTTTTCTATTGCAAGTCCCAGTTCTTCTGAAAATACAGGTTCACGATCTTGTTGCTTTTTGACAGTTAAGATGAGAAAACAGCATAGGTAAGAAATAGGAATAAACAAAAGATTCCATATAAGTTTGTGAATATTAAATTAAATTAATGAAATTCTAAAATTGTAATTTTGATAATAAGGTAAACAACCTTACCTTATTGCCATCAGCAAAATAAGCCTATAAGAAAAAGGAATCTATTAAATTCCACATAGCTAAAAGATTAGCTCTATGGGCTAAGTAGTAATTTTCAGAATGATTCTGTAACTGAATGAATTTTCATTTACTCCCTATAACATGTTTTCTTTAAAAATTATCATAAGAGAATTCACCTAACTGATGTTAGTATTTTATATAAGCAATAAAATAATTCTTCTGTAAGCTTTAAACACTAAATATATGATATAATTACTATAACATTAAGGTCCTACTCCAGTGCCTCCTTTAGATTTGGGTTGATTTCAAAGGCTGTGTCAAAGTTGTGATAATTCTCATAGGTTTTTCCAGGCCAGAAAGACATCAAGTATGGGCTGGATGATTAATCCTATCTGTCTTCCAAGAACCTAACGAAATTTAGGAAGCTTCATCACCAGAGAGGGCCAATCACTAACTGAGGAAGTTTTTTTAGCCACAGCAACTCATTAAATCATGTACTCAGGTAGAGTTGTATCTGTGTTAGTCTGGAGCAAATATATATCCAAATATGAATCTTTGACATGCTGAATTAACTATTGTTAGTACTATTTTCTTAAAAAAAGATAAAACGAGTAACTTAATCAGCATCACCTATGTTGGCAAAAATCATTAATATGATCAGAAAATATTTTCTCTGTGTGTGGTTTGGCATGGCAACATGGTAATAAATTAAAATGATTCTAGACTTTTTATACTTCTGCTTCAAAATTTTTTTCTGCCCTACTTCCTTTACTACCTACCTATCAATGAGACATTGTGCTCAAGTTAATTTTTTTAACCCTTATCTTGCATCTTAGAATCAATACTATATATTGATTCCGAGGCAGGAGAATGGTAAGAGCTAGGCAATAGAGGTTAAGTGAGTTGCCCTAGGGTCACAAACTTAGTATGTGTCTCAGGCCAAATCTGAATTTAGGACTTCCTCTCTCCAGGCCTGGTTCTTTATCTCCTGAGCTATCTAGTTAATTTTTTAAAAAACTACTTCCTCCTTATGTATTCAACTTGAGCAGTGTTTGGAGTTCACTTGTAGAAGTAAAACAAAGGAGAACTTTCTCACTTTTTTTGACCAAACAATACCAGTTGGAAAACTACATATACTCCATCTCCAATTAGAATATGCCTCCTTCATTAATAGAGAATCAAAAGAAATAAGAAGAATGATTCTCTACCAAGGTTTTTAATTCACCAGAGAAAGAATTAAAAGAGAAAACAATGTGTTGTTATTGTTTGGGTTTTGTGGTGAATGGCTCTGAGAATGGGAGACAATGAAATGTATAATTTTAGAATAAACTTCAACTCTAACATCTTCTAATAGTCCAAAGCATGAAGAAACTTTTTACTTGTCTTAAATCATCTGAATAACTACTTCCATTTGAAAAACTAAAACATTCTTAGATTAGAATACATATATCTTTTGATCCTATGCTTAAAAATTGTGCACATAAGATAGCTGTGTTTTCAAATGTCCTAAGTTCTAGGATATTTTATTGACTCGTATTTTATTTAATTAATTAAACTACAAAGATGAAAAAAATGATATCAATTCAATGGATATCTTTGAGAATGCTTACCACAAAAGCATCAGTGTGTTCATCAGAATCTATTTCTACATCATCCTGAATTTGTTCAACTGTCAGATCTTCAAGAGGTTGAGGCTGTAAATCAAGATTTTTGTAAATTAGACTGCACAAAAAGTAGTCTGATAAAATATATCAAAGTTATACTAAAATCATACCAACTTTCATTAGGAAAATGTGATTTGGGAGTTTTCTTCAATGACAACTACTAAGGTTTTACAAAAATCTATCTGAGCTGCATTCCTCTATTACAGAATAATTTTCAACTGTAAATCAATTTGGTTTTTAAAATGAATAATTTATAATAGTTTCAATTGAAATTTAGATTTCAAAAACAAGTTAGGTCAACATCAAACAATTTTAGTGGGCAAATATTACACATGCTACAAATATTACATCTAGAGAAACCTAAAAGAAAATAGTAAATATATTTATGTGATCACTTTTTTCATATCCCAGTTTTTTTTGTGCCATACTATGTGCTTGATAAATGTCTGTTGAATGAATTTTAAAGCAAAGAGCAGTTATTATTTACAATTTAATTCAAAATGTATTGCTGAGTACTTCTGATTGATGTGCATGATACTGTGTGGGATACAAAAATGTATTCTACAGTCCCTGCCTTAAAAGAACTAATAACCTAGTAGAGGAGATTAGAATTGTATAGAAATAATTGTAAGGAAACAGGCAATAAACAAAGAAGTATCATATAAGGAAAAGTACTATGTGCCATAGAATTCAAAATGGAAGGGTACCAATCATGTCCAGATGGTCATAAGGCTAAACAAAACTGTGCCTAAAATGGCTCTGGGAGGTAAAGATTGGGCAATGTGTTTTCCAGTGGAAGAACGGGTGTCAAGATAAAGACAATCAAGTTTTGCTTTGAGAATGGCAAGTGATACATTTTTGTAGGGTTTTGTTGGACTTCAAGATTCATGTGACTGATTTGCACTATGTCAGGTTAGAAAAGCAAGTTGGAGCTATACTGTCTAGGACTTTAAATGCCAGGCTATGGGTTTTGGATTTTATTTAATGGAGAGGGGGAGAATTAATGACTGTTTTTAAAATAGAAAAATGATATGAACAAAATAGTGTTTAGGAATAAAGTGGAAATATGTTGGATAGACCTAGATGGGGGAAAACTTTATAAGACCAGACTATTATTACAAGAGTCCAAATGTGGGAAATGAGGGCCTGAAATCAGGGATGGCAAAAGGAATAAAAGGGAAGGTATAGATTTGAGAGGCATGTAAAAGAAGAACTGATAAGTCTTGGTGACTAAATGGAGGTTAGAAATGAGAAAAGGAAGGAGGACAGTGAGGACATACATATAAATCCCTAGGAGAATGGTGGTGCAATGAATGGAAATAAGGAAATGAGGAGGAGGAGCAAGTCTGGAATCAGGAAGAGGAAAAATCTGGTTTTAGGCATGTTTTGAGATGTGGGTGGAAAAGTCCTATAGGTGATTAGAAATGGGGAAATGATGCCAGGTGAATAATCAAAGACAGAGATAAAAGATTTGAGGCTTGTTCACCAAAAGGTGATATTTGAAGCTTCTCTTACAGTAGTAATACAGGGAAACTGTCAAAAGAAATAGCCTTCATTGGAGAGGTCTATGGAGTAAGAACCAATTTTCAGTTAAAATAAGGTAGAGTGGGTGCCCATAGAAAAGAGTATATTAGACATTATCCCACAATAGAAATGGCATTCTACCAGGCATAATGGAAGAGTCTAGAGTGAAGTATGGGTAGACCACAGTTAGGGTTGGGATTGAGTATGACTGAGTTGGATAGCAATGATAGTACAGGAAGGGGTCGAATTGGGGGAGAGCTTTTTGCTTAGGTATAGATAGCAGGGATAAAAGAATCAGGGGGTTGGCTAGATGCATGTCTTAGAGATGGAGGAAGAGAAGTGCTAGGCAGACACAATCAATGAATTGTTAATCATTTTAAGCTTGTCAAAATAAAATTTTTGTATGTAATGTTCTTAATGTTTTCTATGCATTTGACTATGATAACCTTATAAAATAATATGGCAAATCGTTTATTTAATAAGCTGAAGAGATTACCTTTTCTTCCATCTCATAATCCACTCCAAATATAGGACTGGCAGAATAGACTCTGTGAAGTGAATTTATTTCCTTTACAGACTCCTGTAGTTTCTCTACAGGATCTATTTTGAAACCAAGAACATATCCTCCACTCTACAAGAAATAATCATTTAAAAAGAACCTGAAGAAATATTTCTATCACATAAGATATTATAAAACTCTAATATTCTTTTAAAAATATAATTTTATTTTTAAAAATATTTTTCCATGGTTACATGATTCATGTTCTCTCCCTCCCCGCTCCTGGAGCTAACAAGCAATTCTACTGGGTTATACATGTATTATCACTTAAAACGTATTCCCATATTATTCATTTTTGCAATAGAAACTCTAATATTCTTGATCTCCAGAGAACAATCTCCATACCAGTCCACCTGTACTCTGGCTTCCTCTTCCTCTTCCCCACCCCAGCACTCAGACCTCCACACAGGACTCTATGTTCTGATGAGTAAATTTTCCCTTTTGCTTTTTTGGTCTTGGGCCCACTACTCTGGTCATCTCCAAGACAAGTCATGTGAATAGCCTCCATGTGAATATCCTCCTCCTCCTCCTTCCAACTCTAGCCCCCCATTTATATTGTCAAACTCTTGGAGGGTTGAGACTGTTTTTATTTGTTTGTATTTGTATTCTCAGCACTTAGCACAGTGCCTGGTACTTACTAAGCATAAAGATGTGGACACTGAGAGATAATAAAGTATCCTTTTAAATGACACCTAAAAAAAAAGAGTTCTACCCACATAACATTTTCCTAACCTAACAAGTATTATTGTTTTTTTGGGGGGGTGGGGGGAACATCTAAATAAGATTTGGTCTTCCTTTGTAAGCTCACACATATAGATAATCCCTTTCTTGTGTTCCCCATTATTGACTCGTATCATATTGTGTTATTTAAAAACTCTCAGATCTAGACTGTCACACAGATCTTGTACTTATTAAAACACAGGGATAAAAATTTTAAATATCTTACCTGTTGAGAACTCTCAATAACAAGTGCTAAACCAAACTTTGAATCTCTGATCTTTATAGAACGCTAGTTATAAAATGAAAAAGGAAAAAAATGCATTTTAATTATTTGGTGATGACTATTTAACATTTAGACTATTGAGTTTTTAACTCTACAATTCCATTTTTTTCATGGTGCAATGATAAGTACAATAAATACAGCATGACAAAGACAACCAACATCTAACAGATAAAAACATTTCTCCCCATATCATCCCACCTTGGAAATCAATAAATACACCAATATCAATGATGAAATAGTCAATACTAAGAAAGTCTGTAAAAAGTATCAACTACAAAAATGTAGTTTCCTAAAAATGTTTCTGACTCTGCATCATGTACCAGTACTAGGCAATTAAAAAAAGTAAATTAGGGGCAAGGAATCTATTAGCACTCAAAGGCCATTTTTTTTAATGTGGCTTATTTGGCAGAAGTTGTTGAAATGGATATTTGCTTCCTCTTCCCTACTTACTGAACTATTTTTCCTCATAATCTAAAGAATGTTATATTTCAAACAACATGTAAAGAATGGTCATGTGGTATGAGATTTATAAATGGATGTAGATAGGAGACCTAAAGCCAATGAACATTGGAAACAGGGACATAGACCATATTGTTTTCTTTTGTTTCCCAACCTAGCACAGTGCATAACATAGAATAAGGACTTAATAATTGTATTTTCTCTCCAACTTTCTTACTCTGATTAGTTTGGGTGAAAGTGAGGTTCAAGTTCCTTCAACTCCTTCCTCACCTTTCCCTTCCAATGTTTCTTCCTCCATTTTTCACTAGCGGATTCCTTTTCCCCTTTTTTCTTTTTTCTTTTCAGATCATCAAACCATAATAAAACTATTCTGAGCTACATCATACTTTACTTTATAATCCCTGATGACTAGGGCTCTGAAGAAACACTTGTATTATCTCCTCCAATGTAATGTAAACACTTTATATTCTTTTTAATTTCTTCTATTTGCTGGTTTTTAATTTATTGTGTTATGTTGGTTTTGACTCCTGGGTTTGTATTACAATGCCTTTACTCACTTCTAGCATTAGGAATGTATAGAAGTCCTTTATTTCATTAGAAGCCCACTCCAATGCTACTCCCCTACCCCGACTATACTTTTTCTATGCTCAGTTTTGCCAGGTATGGAAACATGCAAAGCATAAAACCTCCCTCTTAATAAAATGCAAAACATTAAGAAAGAATATTTTCTGCTGTCTAAAACCCCTTCTAAACTTTTAGGAAACAAGGTAGGGCAAAAAGTTAAAAGCTTTCTTAGGCAAATAATACCATTGTTTTCCCTAACCAGAATCCATTTGGACCATTATCCATCTAAGGGTAGTCTCCAGTTTTCCTTCCCCAGAAGCTATCTGGCTTAAGACCCATTATTCTCCATTGAGAAAGCCTATTGATATGATCTCTGAGTGGGGTCCCACTGATTCCTTAAAGGAAGTTGTCCAAAAAAGAACGGGATAGTGTTTTTGTTTATCAACCATCTTCTGAGATATTAACACCAAGTTGTTTTCTAACATACTATGAACTTCCTTTGTTCAAAATACCTGTAAATGTCAACTAAAATTTTCTTGGTGCAGAGAGGTATATCAGAGGGCATGAGGGAACTGTCAGTTTGTCTGTCTTTCCCTAAGCAGAAAATGCTTGGATATTAGATTACTCTTAAATAAAACTGTTTCTGCTAGAATTGTACGTAAATCAAAGAGTAGGCTATTTTTTCCTTTGATAACTTGGTCATAAGCCTAGATCTTTTACTTCTTGGGATATTATATTCCAAGTTCTCTTCTCCTTAACGGTGGTAGCTACTAAATGATCCTGATTGTGGCTTCTTGAGATTTAAAGTCTCTCTGAAATATTTTTCCTTTCTAGAACTTAAGTTCTGGATTTGGGCAATTTTGTTCCTGACCTGTCTTATATTCCTTTATAAGGAAATTGTGGGGATATCTTGGATAACCTAAATATCTTATGAGACATCCAAGAAAGGCCCACTTTGTACTTTCTCTTCATGGTAAACAGGGTTATTTGAAAGTTCCAGTGTACTCTACTTTTCCTAGAATGTTAACTGATAATGGCATACTATCTTATGTATGCCTTAGAATTTTTTCCTATGTTGAAAAAGCAAATTATGATCATTTTTATCATAATTAACTAGGCATTCTGAAATAAAAACTGCTATTACTTTAACAAATAGAAAGAAAATGGTGAACTAGTCTAAAACAAATAAAAATTCTTTTTGGGTTTTATAATTATATATTAGTATTTGCCAAAATACTAAATGGAAACAATTCATTTTTAAGTTATATTAAAATAGGGCCACCAAAATGTGCATACTTACAATCTGCAGATATGGTATGCTGACATTGAAATTGTCATTCATATTTGCATGCCAAACAATTCTCACATTAGTAATAAAAAAGGTTCCCAGATTTCCCTATAAAAACAATTTAAGATATACAGTGATTAAAATCCATAGGCTATTACTGAAAAAATTAGGAATTATGCTAAATATTTCTACAAACAATGCCTAAATTAAACTTTATTGTCAGTAACATCACAACTTCCTTAAGTGTTAGGATGTTAGAACAGTTATGGTAGAGCAGCTAGGTAACACAATGTATAGAGCACCAAGCCTGGTGTCAGAAGGGCCTGGGTTCAAATATGCCTTCAGATACTTCCTTGCTGTGTGACCCTAGGCAAGTCACTTAACCCCAATTACTTAGCCTTTATTGCTCTTCTATCTTGGAGTGGCTGTTTAGTATTGATTCTAAGACAGAAGGTGAGGGTATAAAGAAAAAAAAAAAAGAAAAGTTATGGCAAGGTAAGTAAGAAAAAAATATATATATGATAACCTCTCAGAGCCCACCAGGAATACTTTATGGCTCTTGCTATCATAAACTAGAGCATAAAGCTCTCTTTCAGGTAACCATGACTACTCAAAAACTTAATTCTAAAATGTTCTAGTTTGATAGTCTAAAGATTTTAAAAGCAAATAAAAAGTAACCCAGTACTTAAAAATAAATATTTGTATAGCACTTTAAAATATGTACTTTATATACCCCATAATCACTCAGTGAGATAAGGTTCTGCAGGTATTATTATCCCCTCTTCACAAATGAGGAATTAAGTGACTTGTCCATCATCATCTTGCTAATAAGGCTGGGAGGCAAAATTTGAACCCAGGTTTTCCTGATTCCAAATCTTAAATGGAATAATTTATAATACAAAGACTCTATACACTGCCTTTCAAAAAGAAGAAAATGTATGTGATAATTCATGATTGGGTATAACATTTCAAATTTCAAAACAAACCAGCAATTAAAGAGGCCTCTTTTGGATGACCAGATTTATAAAAATATATGAAAAGGATATGAGATACATAGCACAGCTCTCCAGAATCAGACTATTTTCAATCTTGACAATACAATTAGCCTGAAGTCATTATTATAATCCATTTTGGTATGGGACACTTCTTTTTAAAAATAAATAATTATTTTTTAAACCCTTATTGACTGTCTTAGAATTGATACTAAGGAACTGTTCCAAGGCAGAAGAGTGATAAGGGTTATACAACTGAGGTTAAGTGACTTGTCCAGTGTCACATCACTAGGAAGTGTCTGTGGCCAAAATGGAACCCAGGTCTTCCCATCTCCAGGCCTGGCTCTCTATACACTAAGTCATTTAGCTATCCTGGGAACATTTAATAAAAAAGAATGTTATATATATTTTTTATTTATCTCTCACTTAGAAAAATGTTTGTGTTACTCCTAGAGTCTTGCTAAAACAAAGGGAAAACATTTTTGTTTTGTTAAAATTCAACTTAATTTGATATTTATTAAGCACCTACCATTTACTACCATATACCAAGGTATTGTGTGAGGTAAAAGAGATACAAAGAGAAAAAACAAAGTGTTTCTGTCGTCAAGGAGTTTTACATTCTACAGGGTATCATACACACAGATAAAAGTATAATAGATGGTAGAGAAGGATGAGGTAAAAGAGGGGTTCAGACAGAATGCTCTAAGAAATTATCACTAGTAGGAGATACTAACAAGAGTAACAATGATAGATATCAATACATTTATCCTCTTTCATATATTCTAGATTCAGCATGTAAAGGAAGTTTAGAATAAACAGAATCAGAATGTTAATTAGTACATAACAGGTGTTATAATACTTGTATTTTTAACAGTGTGCCAAAGGACATATTTTGTTTTTAAGATGTTTGGAGTCATTAAAAGATTTTGTAATTTCCCAAAGACAATCCAACCTGTTCTCTCAGTCCTGGGGCCCATTCACTATGCACTTGCAGTGTCTAATCAAGATACACACATGCACACACAGCTGGACATGCTCTAAAGGCTGTCCATCCAACAACATATAATGATTTGGATAATATATTGTCTTAATCTTTTTGGTTTTTCAAATGTTGAAGTTAGACCACACTCTTGAGTGCTTATGGAGCTCTGTAATGTTCTGAGGTGTAATGTAATCAACTCGGTCTCACCTGCAAATAGGACCATTCAGAGGACTTCACTATCTATATGGAATTCTTCAAATTGTATTGGAGCTTCTCCATCACAATGGCAAACACCTTTGGCTGGCATGCCTATTTTATGCTTCATCTGATATTATTGATCACAGTGTTATCAAATGAGATTATCTCTGTTGTTAAATCTTTCAAGGAATTTTATAAAATTTTAACATATCTATGGGAAATAGTTTTCAATACTAATATTATTCCAGTTTTCTTTCATAGCCATGAGACAGAGTATAATAGTCTCCAGAGAACTGAAAAAATATATCACACAGAGGGCAATGAAAAGGGTCAAGGTGAATGTGAGCAAGCTGAAACACTTTACCAATAGGGAATTACGAAAAGAGGTTGAATAAAGGATGTCATCAAAGAAATACTGGAGGAAAAGAAGCTGAGCTGGCCATATGGTAACAGCGAAGTAGAACTAAAGGACAATGATGGTACCTTTGCAATGTCAAATGAAATCAAGGAAGGCTCTCAGCACATTAGACTTCTTGCAATGAATTTAAAAGAAGGATATGGACAAGCATTTTCCAGAATGGGAAGTGAGGTATGGGCTGTTATCTGCACTGTTGGAGGGGATGCTTATATTGAAGAGATGCAGAAGCAACTGAATGTCTGAGTAGGAGAGCCACGTAAACATGACTATTAAGGTTCCAACTTAACAAGCTTTATTATTTTTTTGCCTTGAACCATACCTGGTCACTGGATAAATTCCAAACACCATTGATTTTATCATATACTTGTTCCTGTGGTAATAATCTTAGCTGCTTGTTTTGAATTAATGCACTCCTCAGTTTAAAATCACGGTACATTTTAGAAGTTTCATAAGCCCTACAGTAAAAAAAAAATAGGTCAGCAAAGCTAAAATGTAATTTTTAAAACATATTTATACATGTATGAAACATTACTGATGTAATTATGCATTTATTGTCTACACTGCATAAGTAACTAATGTGGATGTTAACCAGCTTCACAAAAATCAGTTTTTATTTTTTGTTTCAATGCATGTTAGCAGTCAATCAACAAGAATTTATTAAGTTCCTACTCTATACCAGGCACTGTGCTCAGCATTAGAGATACTCAGAAAGGTAAAAACAGTCCTTTTTCAGTCCAATAGGGGAAGAAATATACAAATGATTATGTAGAAATAAGATATATACAAGATTGATTAGAAAGAATCTCAGGAAGAAGCCACTAGCATACTTGGGGGTCATGTAAATATAGTAATTAGAAATTTAAGATTTATGGAGACCATTGTTTTATTCTATGTTTAAAAAAAATATGTTCCCATTGAAGACATAGCCCCAGGGCAGATTAACTCAACTGGCCTAATCCAGTAAACCAGCAGAGAGAGAATCTGAAAGGCTACAGTCCAGAGGCAAAAACAACAACAACAACAACAAAATAGTTGCTGAGAAAATGAACAAAAAAAAAAGAAGGTAACTATTAAAAGCTTCTGTGGGAAAAAGAACGAAGAGAACCAACAGAGGATGATGGAACCCAAGGAAGTGCAAGCAAAACTTCAAAAAAAAACCCAACAACAACTGGGAACTGGGCTCATGCTCTAGAACAGGGGTCAGCAACATATGGCTCTTTCTGCAGGAGCCATAAAGTCAATTTCTTTTTAGGCGCTGTTACATGAGTGTGCACTATTACAGGAGTGCGCACTGTGAGCACTGTATGGCTCACATGAAATTACATTTTAAAAAATGTGGCATTTATGGCTCTCATGGCCAAAAAGGTTGCCGACCCCTGCTCTAGAAGAACTCAAAAAGGAATTCAAAAACCAAACAAGACAAGTTGGAGAAAAATGGGAAAAAGAAAACAACAGTTTAAAAAGCAAAATGGTCAACTGGAAAAAGAGGAACAAAAATCCAATGAAGAAAAGAGTGACATGAAAAGAAGAATGTACCAAATGGATCAAAAGGTCATGGAAGAAATTCAGTCTTTAAAAATTAGAATTGGGCAAAAAGAAGCCAATCACTTCATAAGATATCAAAAAATAACAAAACAAAATAAAAATAAAAAAAAGCAGAAGAAAAAAAATGAAATATCTCATTGAAAAAAACCAATGACCTAGAAAATAGATCCAGGAGAAACAATTTAAGAATTATTGGACTACCTGGAAGTCATGACCAAAAAAAAAAAAAAAAAAAAAAGAAGCCTAGACATCATATTACAAGAAATTATTCAGGAAAACTGCCCTGATATTCTTGAACAAGAGGGTAAAATAGAGATTGAAAGAAGCCATAGATCATTTCCTACAATAAATCCCCAAATGACAACTCCCAGGAATGATATAGCTAAGTTAAAGAGCTCCCAGGCCAAAGGGAAAAATACTGCAAGCAGTCAGAAACAATTCAGATATCATGGAGCACCAGTCAGGCAGACAGGATTACACAGGATATAGCAGCTTCCACAATGAAGGACCAAATCTTCTGACTTGGAATACATTCTGGAAGGCAAGGGAACTGGGTTTACAACTGAGAATCACCTACCCATCAAAACTGACTATATTCTTTAAGGGTAAAGTATGGTCAGTTAATAATAAAGAAGATATATAAGCATTCCTGAAGAAAAGGCCAGACTTAAACAGAAAATTTGATGTCCAAGTACAAAATTAAAGAGAAACATAAAAGGTATTCTTTTTGTGGTAGCAAAGAAGTGGAAATTGAAAGAATGCTAATCAATTGGAGAATGGCTGGATAAGTTGTGGTACATGATTGTGATGGAGTACTATTGTGCTATAAAAAAATGACAAGGTAAGCAGTTTCAGAAAAACATGACAAGATCTATATGAGCTATACAAAGTAAAGTCAGAAGAGCCAGGATAATGATTATTGTAATGTTGTGATGAACTATGAAAGACTTAGCTTCTAAGATCAATGCAGTCAATACAATCCACAATAGTTTCAAAGAAGTAATGATAAATAATAGCTAACTATCTCTAGAGAGAGAACTGATGACCAAACTGAAATATAATTTTCTTATTTTATTTTTCTTGCTTTTAAAAAAATCTGGCTACTTTTTTTTCCTTCCACAATTGAACAGACTGGCTTTCTGGGCTGGTGCTTAGCAAGTAGCAGCCAGTATGGAGGGGACCAGGCTGGGATGAAATCTTAAATCAGTAAGGCAAAAATCTCTCTCTTTCTTTTTTATTAATAAAGTCTTACAACTCTAGCCAAACCCCACCCCTTTATTTGTTACAGATGCTCCAATAAATTGGGCCTCCAAGGTAAGATAGGTTGAAAGGTTAGAGACAAGGATATAGATTTGCTGCCTCACAAATTCTCCAGAAAACACAATTTAAATCTACCAGGCAAATATAACAAATGATAGAGACCAAAAGTATTTAGAAATATAAACTCCAAGATTATGCTTATACTGTTTCTATTTTCCATTGTTTCCATGTTTTGTCATGACATGAAACAACAACAACAACAACATTGGTAAGAACAGGAACAACAATGATGAAAAAGATAACAATAATGATGACAGCAATAACAACAACAATGATGACAAGGATAATGATGACAATAGTGATAACAACAATGATGACAACAACAATTATAACATCGGCATTGATAACAATAACAACAACAACAATTTGACTAATATAGAAATGTTTGTATAACTGATTTCATATTGCTTGCCTTCTCAGTGGTTAGGAGAGGGGTGGGAAGGAAAGAGAAAATTTGGAATTTGAAATGTAAAAAGAAAAGAATGTTAAAAATTATTTTTTTAAAGATGGGATTTTAGTTGGGATTTAAAGGATAAATAAAAATATAAGGAAGGATTTGGGAGAATCAATAGGAGAAAGCCAGTGAAAATGCCTGGAGCTAAGAGATGGAGTGTCTTGTTCTTGAAACATCCAAGACCCAAGGACTGCCTTACTTTTGAATTTTGCATCTCTGCTGCTTAATAGGCACTTAAATACTTTTTCATAAATATATAGATTCAAATTTAGTATCTTCAACATCTAATTTTTTAGGTATGAAAAATATCAAATGTTCTTAATGTCAAAAACACAAACTATAATAAATAAAATATTATTTTAAAAACAGTCATTCCCTAATACACTGCTGGTAGAGTTGTGAATTAATCTAACCATTCTGGAGGGAAATTTGGAATTATGTGCAAAGGGCTTTAAAAGACTGTCTGTCCTTTGATCCAGCCATACCACTGCTGGGTTTGTAGCCCAAAGAGATAATAGGGAAAAATACTAGTACAAAAATATATATAGCTGCGCTCTTTGTAGTGGCAAAAAATTGGAAAATGAGGGGGTATAAATTGTGGTGTCTGCTGGTGATGGAATACTATTGTGCTGAAAGGAATAATGAACTGGAGGAATTCCATTCGACCTGGAATGATCTCCAGTAACTGGTGCAGAGTGAAAGGAGCAGAGCCAGAAGAACCTTGTACACAGAGACTGATATACTGTGGCACAATCAAATGTAATATACTTTTCTACTAACAGCAATGCAATGATGACCCAGGACAATCCTGAAGGACTTATGAGAAAGAACCCTAGCCACATCCAGGGAAAGAGCTGTGGGAACAGAAATGCAGAAGAAAAACATATGATCAATCATATAGTTAAGAGGGGGATATGATTAGGGTTTTGATGTTAAAAGATCACTCTACTGGATAACATGGAAATAGGTTTTGAACAAGGATACATGTGTAACCCAGTGGAAATGCTTGTCAATTCCAGGAGTGGGGAGGAAGGGGGTGGGAAGCACGCATGGGGAATCATAAATCATGTAACCATGGAAAAATATTATAAATAAATTTAAAAATAAAATAAAAAATCAGTCATTTCACCAGTATAGGGAATTTGTAGTAAGAAAATTCTTCTATTATAGTACATTTGCAGCTATTTTGCAACTTACAGACTATCAGTCAACTAGCATTAAGAGTCTACTATGGAGCAGCTAGGTGGCTCAGTTGATAGAGAGGCCTAGAGAAGGGAGATCCTGTGTTCAAATGTGGCCTCAGACAATTCCTAGGTATGTGACTCTCAGCAAGTCACTTACCCCCAACTGCCCAGTCCTTACTGCTCTTTTGCCTTAGAACTGATACTTAGAGTTGATTCCAAGAAGATAAGGCTTAAAAAACAAATACAGTTCCCTTGGGCACTGAGGGGTTAAGGATACTCTGAAGTCTGCTTTCTTTCTATTATGCCACAGGTGCCTGTTTTACTTTCTAGATATAAAAACACTGCTTATATATAATAGAGAATTCTTATTTTTCTATGTTTTCTCTCTGAAATAATTCCTACACATTATATATATATATAAATATATATATATATATATGCATGTGTGCATGTGTGTACACACACACACGCACACGCACACATACATACACACACCCTGACATGCAGCTAAGTGTCACTGGGCTTGCAGTCAGGAAGACCTAGGTTCAAGTTTGACCTCAGATATTTATTAGCTGTGTGACTCTGGGCAAGTCACTTAACCTCACTCTGCTTCAGTTTCCTCAATTATAAAACTGGTATAATAGTAGCACTTACCTCTCAGAGTAACTGGGAGGATAAATGAAATAATATTTGTAAAGTGGTTAGCACAGTGCATAGCACATAGTAGGCACTTCATACATGCTTATTTCCTTCCTTCCTTCCTTCCTTCCTCCATTCCACCCTTTCCATATTTATCTTCCAAACTAGCTTCCTTTTTCTGATATTCCTATTTTTGTCAATGATATTATTCTATCATTCACAAAGACTTAAAAAACATAGAACTAGGCTGTTCTTAGTATTCTTTGAACAAATGATGCTTTTCCCAAATATCTTGGAATCTAACTATCTTGGTAAACATATGATAATACTTATTCATAATGCTTTGCTTAAAATGCCCTTCTCTCTCTATCCAAATCATACCTAACCTTAAAGGCCCAGTTCTCTACAAAACTTTCTCAGACTATTCTAGCCTATGTTGATCTATTTTATAAATATCCCAGAATATTTATTATCACTTGTTTGGTCACAATATAATAGAAATAATTTATATATTGTCTTATATTATTATTTGAATATTTCATGCATGTATACTTTATCGTCCCCAAGCAGATAGTTCTTTAGAATTAAGAACTGTCTTTTTTTTCTTAACTCCCTCACTGCTAACCTGTTGTTAGACACATAGCTGGAACCATGAATGAAACAAAGAATAAAGTAAAATTTTAATCAAAAGTCTCAGGGAATTAGGCATTATGGTTAACTGTACTTTCTCATTAACTGAGGTTTCACCAGAGAATCAGTTTTATTTCAGCTACTGTTAACAACCATTTTCCAGGTTTGGACACTACAGTGTACTGAGGAAAGCATTTCTTTGATGAGACAAGATCTTACAGTACCTCAGGATCAGTATTCTGAATATCAGTGATGATTATAATAACACAGATGTAGAAAACATAGGAAATTGGCCTCAACACTCTTCTAATTCAGAGACATATTCAAGAAGTTGCTTTGTATGTTTTTTGAAAATAAATCTCTCATGCCATCTTCTCATCTTCCTTTTTCAGATAAAGAATAAATGTAGGATAATATTCTGGGCAAATGAGGATTCTGATTTACTTAATTGCATTTAGTTTTAGTTTTATTGCACATATAAATTGTCTAACAACAATTCTGCAATATCAATAAAAGGACTTCTTTAGCTTTAAAAATTCTAGGATATTATGTATTAGTAATACTTTATAAAAGCAACTATAAAATTATGCCTCTCAGTTTTAGATTTGTTACACACACACACACACACACACACACACACACACACACACACACACACACACACACAGCTATAAATCATGGCCCAAGAGAATTTCAGTAATGGGACAAAAATCATAATTTTCTGTTTCTCTAATCATATACCCTTAATGAGTGATGGAAAAATAAATTATTTCTACAGAAAAGTCAATTTGACTTGGGGCAGCTGGGTGGCTCAGTGGATTAAGAGTCAGGCCTAGAGACGGGAGGTCCTAGGTTCAAAGCTGGCCTCAGACACTTCCCAGCTGTGTGACCCTGGGCAAGTCACTTGACCCCCATTGCCCACCCTTACCACTCTTCCACCTATGAGCCAATACACAGAAGTTAAGGGTTTAAAAAAAATTAAAAAAAAAAACCTCTCAAATTCCTCAGTATCCCAGTGAGAATGCCTATATTAATTCAACTCTCTTTTTCTTTTTATCTAGCTACCTATTCTTAACAAATAAAAATCATGAAAAAATTTTAATGTTTCAATTTACAAATTAAATTTTAAGATGTCCTTTTACCAAGTTTCTGGTGTGGCTATTGTTCGACATTATTATTCTGGGAAAATGATGTCCTATTCTTCCCAGGACTTTAGTACTTATGCCATGATATCATAAAGTAACTAAATATTATCTAGTAATATATAAACAATTTTTTAAACCATACCTGTGTACTGAAATGACAGAGGTAAAAAGTCTAGGATTCCCAGGAACCACATTTGTAAATATAAACTCAAAACGAGTATTATTACATTTTGTTAGTATATAAAGAGCTTCAGTCTGGCCCCGTAACTTCTGTAAAGACAAATTATTAATGCTTATTAATAGTTTATATTTCATAGGCAATTATTAGTTAATAGTGAAAAACTTGGTTAAAATGCAAAATCTAATTTCTAAAATATATCTTTGCTGTATGTTTATTTTTTAGGGATAAGGACTAGACTTGTAACAACATTGGTAAGGTCTCCTGGATAAAGAAGTTCCTTCCCTGAATGCAAGCTGGCATTTTCTCTGTGATTTATGATTTTAAAGAGTTGTCTACAGCACAGAGAGTTTAAGTGAGTTTTTCAGGGTCAAAAATAGGATACATTTAAGGCAAGGTATTGAACCCAGGTATTCCTGGCCTTGAGACCAGTTCTTCATCTATTCTTCATGCTGCCTCAATATTTTTTAATAAATTAAAAAGACAGGCAGCTGGGTAGCTTAGTGGATTGAGAGTCAGGCCTAGAGATGGGAGGTCCTAGGTTCAAATCTGGCCTCAGACACTTCCCAGCTGTGTGACCCTGGGCAAGTCACTTGACCCTCATTGCCCACCCTTATCACTCTTCCACCAAGGAGCCAATACACAAAAGTTAAGGGTTAAAAAAAAATAAATCAAAAAGACTTTTAATTGCTTTTTAATTATCTCTTACAATTTAAACAACTTTAATAAGTTTATAATTTTTGTACTCACAGAATTAGCAGTTCTTGTTGTAATATTGATTATGCAATTGTAGCCAACAGCTAAAATTTTAAAAATATATAAATGTTTTAGTAAATTAATCAGGGAACACACATTACAGGAAACAAAGTACAATCCTCTATACTTTGAAACACCAACTATACAATAGAATAAAGGTTTTTTAAAGGCTTACAGATTATTGCAAGTATACTTTTTTCTCACCTATTTGCATCCTTCCTAAAAAAATAAAAATTTAGAGTGCAGAGTCTGCTTCTTTAAAGCTCACATAATGCATCCTCACTTGAAGATTTACATCTTTTGTGCCAGATGAAAAAGTTCATAAATCGATAGTTGGAAATTATTAAATATTACACAATAATTAATGGCAAACCTCAAGACATTTCACTATTTTAAATTATTTAAAGATAAAAAAAATAAGTTATCATGACTACTTACTACTACATAACTATGGGAAATAGCAACTCCCTTATTTGTAGTTAATGGAAATGGGTTATCAATTAAAGCATTTATGTCAAAGTTGAGTATCAAAAAAAAAATCACAAAACAAAGAGGAATCACACTGGCTAATGTCTTTAAAAATCCTCTCCAAATCTCCCTTCCGGGAGCATTGATCCCTTATCATTTCTAGAAAAAGTGATCTGTCTGAAGAAAAATCAAACAATGCAGAACATTTATGTATGTATTTTGATGCAAACTTTAATTAATTACTATATAGAATTCTTGATATTTTACAAATAAGATTTTTTCATTGTATATATTGTTAGATATAATAAAACAACTATGAAATATAGTAATTTATAGATTTTGTATCTCTAAGTTAACTTAAATACATACTTACAAAGATTGACTCTGGGTAATGCCAAAGAGTGCCATATAATTCTCAAATTTGTCACTAATAATCTACCTGAAATAAAAAGGGCTAAAATTTTTAGTTGGCCTAAAGATTTTAATTTGTAATACATCTTTAAGATGAGAAATCTATAATTTCTCAATCTATTTATCAGTAACAAATTCACATTTATAGAGTACTTTATGGTTACAAAGTGTTTATTATCTCATATGATTCATAGTCACTTCACTACTGTGAAGTAAGTAGTACAATTATTCCCATTATACAGATGAAGAAACTGAGATTCACAGAGGTTAAGTGCTCATAGTCAAGTGGGTCTTTCAAATACACTACCCATTCATTTTTTCACTCAAATAGTTATGGATATGTGCATGTTAGTGGTTCTGACATGAAGATCAAACAAAGGAGACTAATTAGTTGTTACATGGGTAGGAGAGAAAAGTGTCATGAGAACTGAGAGGGAAATAGTATCTTCTAAGAGATGGTGGTCAATAGTATTACATGCTAGAAGAAGGATGAGAGATGAGAGAAGGCCATTAGATTTGTCAGCTAAAAGATTGTTGGTAACCTTGCAGAGAAAAGTTTCAGCTGACTGATGAAGTATCAAGGCAAACTGCAGAGGGCTTAGAAGGGAGTGAAAAAAGAAAAGTAGGAGGATTGAATGAAGATAGTTTTTTAAAAAAATTTCTTAGTTTCTATGAAACGTTTTTGGAATGACCAAATGTAATAGACTTCGCTACTAACAGCAATGCAGTGATCAAGAACAATCCTGTGGAACTTATGAAAAAGAATGCTATCCACATCTAGAGAAAGAACTATGGGAATAGAAATGCAAAAGAAAAACTAATGATTTATCACTTGGTTATATGGGTATATGATTTGGGGTTGTGGTTTTAAAAAATTACTCTATTACAAATATGAATAGTATGGAAAAAGGTTTTGAGTGATAAGACATGTATAAAGCAGTGGAATTGCTTGTCAGCTCCAGGAAGATGGTAATGAGAAAAGGGGAGGGAGAGAACATGAATCATGTAACCATGGAAAAATATAAAAAAAATAAAAATAAAAATTAGAAAAAAATAAAATTCTTACTTTCTGCCTTGGAATCAATACTGTGTATTGGCTCCAAGGCAGAAGAGTGGAAAGGGTTAGGCTTTGGGGATAAAGTGACTTGTCCAGGGTCACACAGCTAGTAAGTTGTCTGAGGCTATATTTGAACCCAGGTCCTCCTGTTTTTGGGCCTGGCTTTTTATCCAACACCTAGCTGACCTCTGAAGATAGCTTTTTAAAGGTATTTAACCATCTCTTCACCAGAAGCTAAAATAAAAGAGGAGCTAGTGTGGGAAAATGTAAGGGGTACATGAGATGAAGAGACGGGGAAAACAAGGAGCTTGCGGTGAATGGTTTCTATTTTTTAGTTCAATATGAGGTAAGGCCCTTGGATTGGAGCTAGGAGAAGAGGTGCTGGTAGGAGACTTAAAGAGGGAAGAAAAGGTATGGAACAGCTGCTGTGGTCAGCAGAGTAGAGAATCAATTAGAGAGGAGTACAAGGACTGCCTTGCTGCTGTAAGGGACAAGCTGAGATTAGAATGTAATTTCATAGACCACACAATTCTGTGACTTTCTCCAATTCTGTTCTGCAGCACAAGTAGAAGCAAAGGAAGGAGATAGTGTGGGTAAGATGGCGTTAGGCTATGGCGATATTTCAAGAAAATAAGGATTCAAGAGTAGAAGAAGGCTGTGTGTCATTGAACTGGTTCACCAAGAGAAGGGAGGACAATGCAAACAGAGTAACAATAAAAGTAACAATAAAAGGGATTTCTGATCATAGTGAGAATGAAGACTAGGTTTAGGAGTAGAAAGGCACAGGGTGAAATGAAATTATAAAAGGTATCAGATAACAGAATTTCAGCAATCCTGACCATGGAAATGGAACAAATTGTTGGTGATGACAAGATCAAGGGTATGAGAATCTTTGTAGTTAGTCGATTTGCAGTGAAAGAATAGGATGTAGGAACTGAATAGTTCAAGGAAGTTTTCAAGATATATGTTGAAATTGCCTAGTCTGAGAAGGCAGGAACTGCACTTGAAGGTGAGACTGTGAAGAGACTGGAAGGATGTTGGTATTAATGGTCACTGTGATTGCATTAGAAATTTTAATAGAACGAACTACAAAGGAGGAAAGATTGCTAAGCAATAGCTACAGAGGGAGGGCCTGGAAGTAGTAGCAATGGAGAGTAAGAAGTAATCTGATTCCTCCAGTGGAACCATTAAGTTGGAAGTATAAGAGAAGGTAAAGGTACAACCAGTATTGAAAAAGGAGGACTAGGAATTTAGTGTCATGGGTACAGGAGGCTGGAGAGGTTTCAGTGAGTACTAGTAGATGGAAGGAGGAGTATTGAGGAAGAATGAAAGGGAATTTATAGAATGGGAATTCTAGAGGGCACAGTGGAAGGAGTAGCCAGATATGGAGTGGGTTCTTGTGAGTTTAGGTTTGAGGTGGATGGAAATGAACAGCAAGGATTGGGGAGTGATACCCTTTTCAGGGGCATTCCTCATATTATATTACTTAACGTAAATTCAATCCTGCCCCCAAAATGCCTAGTAGAATGTGCTCCTTGTGACATGTTTAATAAATGTTTATGAACATTGAATACAGAGGCTAGAAGTCATATGGCAGAGATTTTTATCAGACTAAAAGAGAACAATGAATTATTTCTGTGGAAAATTTATCCTCAATTCCCTTATGCAAAAAATATATAAAATTATTATTACTGTACAGCTCCTAAATAGATATTACCATATAGTTAAATAGATAAAAACTATCATATAGATTATTACCTATATAGATAAAATAACTATTATTATTACCTATATAGAAAAAATAGATTATTATTACTGGATAGATATTAGGTACGGTAAAGATGATTAGTATAAATTACTATATATGTTTTATTTATATAGATAAGTAGACACCATTACTCTATAATTATATATATATTATTATATAAATATACTGTGTAATTTACTCTCAAAGTTACCTGAAAACCAGAGAACATTTACAAGAAATATATATAGACATCATAGAAAAGTGAACTAAACAGTGAAATAAGTTAAACATAAATAATATTATTTTATATTGCTTTAATCTTGATATTCAGTTAAGATAATCAGACAAACGTCAAGGATAAGTTAATGCTAGTAAGTGTACTCACCTCTATCTCCATTGTTTCCTTTGGTGTCTTCTATTGAATCTAAGCAATCAATAAGGACTTCTCCAGGTCTTGTTTTCATTTGTCTAAAATAAATTTAAAGCCCTTAAATTTCTAGCATCAATGGAAATATATTACAAGCTTTAACCTAAAAATAACATAATTTTTGGTAATGTTTTCATTTATTGAACTAATACATACTGACTACTAACTGTACAAAGTCCACAATAAAGTAATGACAAATCTCTATCCTTCAGGAATTTAGAATTTGATTAAGGAGACAAGATATATACACATGAAGTGATAATGCAAGGCACTACATAATTAAAACTTAAAATGGTTCAGTGTCAGCTTAACAGGATTTCACTAGTATAATGCCTCAGTGATCTCTGGTTGGTTCTATGCTATTTAACATTAGTATCTGAGGATAATCATAAAGATACTTTGAATTCATGTCATGTGAGGATTGTCTGAAAAAAAAAACACCACGAAAACAAAACCAGGTATGTTTAGCTTGGAGAAGAGAAGACACAAGGGACACATAACAGCTGCATTCAAATATTTGAAAGGCTTTGATAGGGAAGTACTGGACTATTTTGGGCACCAGAAGATGGACCCATGGGAAAGGGATGCAAGTTTCAAAGGTCCCTTTAGGCTTCGTATCAAAAAAACTTCCTAACAACTAGAGCTGCTCAAAAGGGCAGTGGGCTGCTTCAGGAAGAATTAGATTTCCCTTTTATTGGAGTTCTTTGAAGATAGACTGGTATTTATCAAGTGTGTTATGGTGGGGATTCTTTTCAGTTATGGGTTGGACTACATTGTCCCTGAGATCCCTTCCCACTCTCAGATTCTCTAAAAATGAATGATAAAAACAGAAAATGTATGAATTTAGGAAAGCAAGAGATCAGCTTCAAGATTAAAAACACCACAAAGAGGAAGAAGGACATTAGTTGGACCTTGAAAAATTGGTAGAATTTGAGGAGTTGGAAGGATACAATAAGGAAGGGGAAGAAGCCCGAAGATAGGAGTTAGGAATGAGGAAGACATGGCAGAGAAGGACAGATAGGTAGCTCAGTAAATAAAGAGCCAGGTCTAGAGGTCCTGAGTTCAAATCTAACCTCAGATTCTTCCTAGCTGTGTGACCTTGGGGAAGTCACTTAACTTCCATGGGCCTAGCTCTTACTGCTCTTCTGCCTTGGAACCAATGTAACAGTACTGATTCTAAGATTTTTTTTAAAGGTATACTCGGGGGATTAGGGGTAAATGGCTTGGCTGGAATAGATTTCAAATTGGGGAGTACCAAGAGGTAAAGTTGGATAGGTTAGGGGATATTAAATTATGGAGGGACATAAGTCTCAGGCTAGAGAATATGAATTTTATCCTACTGACAACAATCAATGAAGAATTTTGAACAAGGTGATAACTTTTTTCAGAAGATCACTGTAGATGGGTTGAAATGCAGTGAGAAGGAAGCAGGTTGTTGTAGTAGTCCAACAGTGACTTAAAATTAAGTAGGGATTTTTGTGTTTTCTTTCTAGGTTTCTGTGATATTACACTCCTCTGGTTTTCCTCCTGTCTGACCTCTATCCTTTAGTAGATCTTCACTCAGGTCATGCTCATTAATTGTAGGCATCCCCCAAGACTGCCTATGACTCTCTATTTTTCTCCCTTTATACTATTTTCATCAGTAATCTCATCAGTTTCCATGACTTCAATTATCAAGTCTATGCTGGTGATTTTCAAATCTATTTATCCAATCCTAACCTCTTTCCTAATCTCCTGACTTCCTTCTCCAGCTACCAATGGACATCTCAAACTGGATGTGTACTAAAGAAATCTTAAACCCAACGTGTTCAAAGCTGAACTCATCTTTCCTCCACAAGCCCTCCTCTTTTTCCTAAATTGTCTATTACTGTAGAGGGCAACTACTATCCTCCAGGTCACCCAAGTTTCAAACTAGGTGTCTTCAGGTGTCTTCCTTGAATCCTCATTCTCTCATCGATATCCAATCTATTGCCAAGAATTCTCTCCCTCCTAATCCCTCCAAATCCCACAATGTACAAGAAGTCTTTCCTAATCCCTCTTAATTCTAATACATTCCCTCTGCTGAGTATCTCCAGTTTATCCTGTATACAGCTTGTTTGTGCATAGTTTGCATGCATGTTTCTCGTACTTGAATGAGCTCCTCACAGTGCCTGGCACACAGTAATCACTTAATATATGTCTATAGACTGCTTGACTGTCGAGGCTAATTTGGCCCAGATGTTTCTATTATGGAAAGCTTAGGAAGAAGAGATCCGAACTGCAACGGTGGTGGCCCGGAGGCTGCTGATATTTACTGCCCCGGGGGTGGTCACTAGGCGACAGCCTCAGTCCCGGTAACCCCGCAGCCTCCAGGGCAGTTCTGGACTCTTCAGGGTACGAAGGCTATGGGGGGCTGGTCTGAACCCTTGGACAAGCCCAGTTCCTCGGTCCCCAACCCCACTCAGGCAGTCCGGGATCCCGCCACTACCCTCTGGGGGCCCCAAAATGGCAGTTATGCCCCACTGCAAGCCGTAGGAAACCAAACCCCTTAGGGTGTCTTCGGCTACTCACTGAGAGGAGACGTCGAACCGGACATCTCGGTCCTCCCAAAGTGCGTCTAGCACGGACATGGCAGCCTAGAACTTGGGCTGGATTCCCGTGGCCGCTTCCTTTCGGCTCCAAGGCAACGGAACTTCTCTGTCACGGGTGCTACGGCGAGCGCCGGGAGCCAAGTTTCTTGAGAGATTGCGCCTGCGCCTTTCCTCTCCCCTCCCCCCCCCCCCCTCTTCCTGGCATTAGGTGAATTGCTCCCTTCTTCCGGTGCCTGAGACCCTGAAGATTGCTGCCTGGAGGCTCTTTGCTAATCCTAAATTTATGCCACACTTCATAGCCTCACCAGCTACTATCTACCTTAGATCACTTTTTCCTTCCCATATCCTTCTCTTTCTCCGCCCCGCTCCATTAATTCCCAGAAGCTCAAATCTCGGAAATCCAGACTGTAGTCTTTTATCCCGTCAGCCAGCATTTATTAAACCCCTACTATGTGCCAAGCCCTGTGCTAAACATGTATTAAACGCTGGTTATGTGCTAAGCGCTGTTAAACTCTGGGGGTGCAAAGAAAAATAAAAATCAATCCTTGCCCTCAAGGAGCTCGCATTTTCTCGGGAGAGACCACCTGCAAATCACGAAGTATAAACAAAGGCTATATACCCCATTTTTATTTTTTTATTTTTTTTTCCAAAGAACTTCCTAGTTCCACTTTTCTCCTTTCTACCCAGGAGCAACTTTAGTATCCTCACTATATCATCCACGCTCTCCAGCGAATCTGAGGAGAGTTAAAATGATTTGTAGGTTTAAGGAAAAGCTCTCCCTTTCCCTTCCTTCCACAACCCCATATCAAAAACAAGTCAGCTCTTTCCATAATATGATTGAAGAAAGACATTTAAACTAACTCTCTCTCTCTCTCTCTCTCTCTCTCTCTCTCTCTCTCTCTCTCTCTCTCTCTCTCTCTCTCTCTCTCTCTC
>NC_058132.1:253715670-253754346 GCF_016433145.1 Gracilinanus agilis
AAGTTTCTTGAGAGATTGCGCCTGCGCCTTTCCTCTCCCCTCCCCCCGCCCCCCTCTTCCTGGCATTAGGTGAATTGCTCCCTTCTTCCGGTGCCTGAGACCCTGAAGATTGCTGCCTGGAGGCTCTTTGCTAATCCTAAATTTATGCCACACTTCATAGCCTCACCAGCTACTATCTACCTTAGATCACTTTTTCCTTCCCATATCCTTCTCTTTCTCCGCCCCGCTCCATTAATTCCCAGAAGCTCAAATCTCGGAAATCCAGACTGTAGTCTTTTATCCCGTCAGCCAGCATTTATTAAACCCCTACTATGTGCCAAGCCCTGTGCTAAACATGTATTAAACGCTGGTTATGTGCTAAGCGCTGTTAAACTCTGGGGGTGCAAAGAAAAATAAAAATCAATCCTTGCCCTCAAGGAGCTCGCATTTTCTCGGGAGAGACCACCTGCAAATCACGAAGTATAAACAAAGGCTATATACCCCATTTTTATTTTTTTATTTTTTTTTCCAAAGAACTTCCTAGTTCCACTTTTCTCCTTTCTACCCAGGAGCAACTTTAGTATCCTCACTATATCATCCACGCTCTCCAGCGAATCTGAGGAGAGTTAAAATGATTTGTAGGTTTAAGGAAAAGCTCTCCCTTTCCCTTCCTTCCACAACCCCATATCAAAAACAAGTCAGCTCTTTCCATAATATGATTGAAGAAAGACATTTAAACTAACTCTCTCTCTCTCTCTCTCTCTCTCTCTCTCTCTCTCTCTCTCTCTCCCCCACTCTCCCCTTATTCCCCACATTATTCCCAGGGTAGTATCTCTTTTCACCTAATCGCCTCTGTGCCTGAAATTCCCACTGCCAGAGTAATTTTCATTTGGGCTGTTATTTCCAAAAAGCCACTCTACCCTTCCCAACACACTCCCACTCTCTTAAACTACTACTGTAGTTCACATAACATATCAGTTAATCCATTAGCAATCCATAATCATAGTAGCATGAATTAGTTTATCAAATTATTTGGAAATTCAATCAGAATGAGATGGATTTTATGGACTAGTGGGGGGAGGGTAGACCTGAGTCCGGGTAGAGAAGTGAGTAATTTGGCAGCTAGAAGGGCACATGAAGATCTTTTGCAGTAAGGGATTGAATGCTGCCCAAAACAGACTGAATCCTTCACTGTTATTGTGCCCAAGAAGTTAAGCTGGCCAAGGCTTGCATGACTGAGACCTGGACAAGAACTGGCTGAAATCCAGGGACACAAAGTCTAATAAGGCACTACTATTGCTTAATGGAAGCTTTCCTTTCTTAATCCTTGCTTGGAGGCAGCATGAACAGTGGAAAGGAGTCAGGGTATGTACATAGTCAGAGATCTTGGTTCAAATACTAGCCCTGTTACTTGGCAAATCATTTAACCATTCTAAGCCTCTGTTTCATCATCTGTAAAATGAAGGCGTTGTATTAAGTAACCTCTAAGGTCTCTTCCAGCTCCCAATCTAAGATCCTAAGATTGATGACAAATTGTCTGGGAACTATGATGAATTGAAGAAATGAAGAGGAAGGAAAAAATAATAATGAAGAATAATAGTTTTGGCCAGGAGATAAAGGTAAACAAAATTTAGAATGAATCCAAGGATTAGGGATACTTGCCTGAAACTAACCTGCCTAGCAAGGGTTATGATGATGTATTAATGACTGCATAACAAGAATAAAACTAAGGGGGACATCTGGATGAGTCATGATTGAATGACATTTGGGGAGGTATTTGGGGAAAAGTGGGGCTATTTGTGTCATGAGAATAGTAAAAAAGTAGATGTATTTTTTTAACAAATACCTAATTTGTGTGTCTTTTCCTCCAATGCCTGGAATGTACTCTAGCCTCACCTCCATCTCTTGGATTATCTGTTCAGTTGTGTCCAACTCTTCCTGTCCTCGTTTGGGATTTTCTTGGCAAAAATGCTGGAGTGTTCTGCAATTTCTTTCTCTAGCTCATTTTACTGATGAACAAACAGGATTAAGTGACTTACCCAGTTAGTAAGTGTCTGAGGCTAGGTTTGAACTCATGAAAGTGAATCTTCCTGATTCCAAGTCCAGTGCTTTTTCCACTGTACCACCATGCTGCCCTTCTTGTTTCCTGCCTGATCTAAAATTCTCACTATTAAATAACTAACATAACTAAAATAACTAATATATGAGCAGAGTTTGGATAGTTTCTTGAAGAGATCACTATTAAATTCTTATGTAGCACATAAGGAGCACCTACCTCCCAAAGTTGTGGCATTTAGTGTCCTTTAAAGACTGATGAGGCCTTTCCTGATATTCCCTTCACTCTACAACTATTTTACCCAATTACTTCATATACATTTTATTTGACTTACATGAAAACATTGTCAACTTGGAAAAATACAGAACTATAAGAGATAGTCATAAAAACCAAATCTTTAATCCGGATAAGAGACAAGTCCTTAATAGACAGTGTCTCTTAGAAGCTCACCTTCAAAGACGATTTTCTGAAGGATAATAAAACTTGTGGACTGTTATGTGGAGATGGAAAGCATGGAATCCCTGCAAAGATACAGGACAGCCTCTCCCAGAATTCCAGGGGATCCCCCTGGAGAACTTTGGGTGAGGGGGCAGTTGAGAGGAGTTGGCAGTTGCTTTCTGGAGGTTGAAGTGAGCAGACATTCTGCTTACTACTCCAGACTTGGGGTTCACCTATGTGGCCATTGTGGCATAAGCCAGTGTGGTTTCTACACAAGGGTTAACCTGTTTAATAAGGTTGATCTTTATCAACTTCAATACAACAAATATTTAGTGATTAGAGAGTAAAAATATTCATTAATAGCAAGAGAGCCAGTTTTAGTTAAGTGCCCTTCACCCCCTCCTGTGGGGGGAGGGGCAGCTTCAACCTAACAACTCAGGGTTACTTTTCCTGATCCAAAACCCTTCATTAACCTCTTTAGTTTTCCTGGATACTTCTTAATATAAGCTATACCTTCAAATCTGTGCCTGGAAATTATTTGGGGGAATACTCACAACTCAGTCTGGACATCTAGTTTGAATCCTGTCTGCTACCAGTTTTAAGAAGATCATTTATCTTTGTCCTCATCAGTTAGATAGCTAGCTTCTACTTATTCCTCTATCAGACCTGTGAGGAATATAAATTAAAGAAAGGGAACATCATTGGGGTTCAGCCATAACAGAAACTTACCAGAAGAATCTTAGCCAGTCTCCGTCTTCCAACTGTAAAACAGCAACTGTTTAGGGGGGGAGGGGTTTGAGATCCAGGAGTGTCTAACCCCCTCCTTTCTCACTGAAGCTTATCAATCTGTGGCTCTTGACTTGAAGGTCTATTGGCCCAGACACATTTATCTGCTTCTCCAAATTATCTGTTATTATCATCATAACAGTTTTGGCGAGCCAGCCTAGGATTTTTACTATAGAACCTAGTGGAGAAGAGATATATGGCCAGTATGATCAATAGAGCAATTATTACTTTGGGGTGCCCTGGAGTTTTAATGTATGGGATTTGGCAGACTTGTGCCACATTTTGCTTTGTCACAGTTCCCCAATTTTTTAAAACAGTGATAGAACTTTATGACACTTACCTGTGGCTGACGATAACAGTAGGGGATGCCTTGGCTTATGTACCATCAGGGATAGCCATGACTGCAACTTGCTATGGAGCCCTAATGATTTTGAGGAAGGTACTGGCTTTTACATTTGGAAAGGCTGAAGTTACTAACCCGGTTATGGAACAGATGTTAGAATATATGAAGATACTAATAGAGATTAACAAACAAATTAGAGAAGGGAAGGAATTAGATGCCAAGACAATTATGCAGTTGGAAATAATAGAAAACACGGTCACAACAAAGAAGGGGGGTGAAATACAACAAGAGATTAAACATGACAACCCAGAAAAACAAGAAGTTGCAGGGGCAGAGGCAGCTCCTGTGACAATCCTTCCCATAACAGACAGGACAATAGTGCAACCAGATGCTGGAATCATACACTTCAAGGACTACAAACCATTTACTGGAGGGGATCTAGAAATTTTAAAAAGGAGGTTCCCCCAGTTTTTCGTAAATCCACATAAGGCAATAAAAGAATTTAAATGGACAGTCAGGCTGTATAATCCAAATTTCGAAGACATTGAACTCTTATTATCAGAACTATTTACCCTAAGTGAGAAAGCTAAGTTTATTGCAGAAACAAGGACCAATCCCAATCTAGCATAGTGACCAGAGCATCATCAAGATCTGGAGCTGTCATCCCATGCAAATATGACATATCTTAGGAGATGCAGGGAGGACTTGGCAGAGGCAATGAGACTTCATGCCAGAAGATCAAATGCATGGGGCTCATTTGAAAAGTTGAAGCAAAGGGAGGAGGAACACCCGAGCATATACCTAGACAGACTGCTGGAAGCTGGGGAGACTATCCTAGGGTTTAGGGACATGACTGCTGAGGACAACATTCAACATGTTAGGAGGCAATTTGTGAAGGGGAGTCAGAACTATATCCAGACATATTTTAGACTACATTGCCCACAATGGGAGACCATGCCCATTGAGGAATTGAGGAAGGCAGTGGCTTATGTCCATGACTCGAAAGCTAGTGAATCTAACCCATCTAGAACCTCTGAAAAAGATCGAGAGATTGCTGAGCTAAAAAAGCAATTGAGGGAAGCTCAGAAGGCCAGGGAGGTGGAAGAAATTAAAAATATGGCTCTGATGTCAACCAATCAGAGGAGCCAAAGCAGGCCTAGACAATCATCTAGTGGCAGTGCTAACAACAAAGTAAAGAGATGTTTCCTATGTTCAAAAATTGGCCACATGGTATGGGATTGTAGATATAAGTCCCAGATTAACTTTGGAAATAGGAATAATAACAATAACAACAGGAGGAATACATACTATAATTCCAGATACAATAGTAACACCAATAATAATAACAACAGGGACAACAATAGTAGATACAGTGATAAGGTGAAGGCCAGATGTTGTGACCATGACTGTGCCAAGTTTAGTAGATCCCCAAGCTTGTCAAAAATGGAGGAATACCTGTCCCAAGGAGCTAGACCTCGTACCTTATGAACCAAGGAAGCATCCTTAGAGAAAGCAGTTGTTGCAAGAAAAGAGAAAGGCAGTGATAATGATGTAGCAAAGGAATGTGAGAAGAACAATATATACCTTTTGGGGAATTAAGTACAGCGAACATACACTGACAGGCTGCAAACAGGCTTGGGAAAGAGGCTAGGGTATCTGGGAGTGGTCTAAACTACAATGGATACAAAAGGTTGACTCCAGCTAGGTGCTGGTCTTCTTGGGAATGGATCTCTGATACAATGGGGGAAAATTTCTAAGATGGCTTAATGGATGCTTGCTGATCCATTGTTCAGTCTAAAACTAGGTTAGTCTGGAACTTCCCTTATGGCAAGTTCCCAAGGGACAGGGACAAACTTTGGGTTTTCAAAAGTATAGTTGACAACATAATGCTTCCCAAGATCCAATGTAATCTTCTTAAAGGTAGGAACTATTTAAATTTGGTCTTTGTATTTCTATCACCAAGCAGATTGCCCAGTACAGAAGACAATTTATTATTTATTTCTCTGGGCAACTGGCTTTCAGGGCAAAGAGACTTGACTAACTTTGACTCCTAAGCCTGAAAAGGAGCCTTGAGAGTTGGTTATGTAGGAGGAATGAAGATGATAACCTGGTAACAGGGAGCATGTTGAGAGATAAACTCTGGGAAGACCTATCAGAAGATCTGACCTGAGTCCATTCTGTGATACAGTTGGAGATGGAGTGGTAGCATCAACATCTTGCAATTGCTGAGGAGTGAGATCTAGCCCAAGGTACTTGATTCATCTGGATTTTTCTATTGCAGCAAAGCCACATTCCCCTCTGTCACTTGGGTCTGCTAGCTTTCATTTTGTATCTGTTGCTTTCTTTCTTTTTTTTTAAAAAACCCTTGCCTTCCATCTTGGAGTCAATACTGTGTATTGGCTCCAAGGCAGAAGAGTGGTAAGGGTAGGCAATGGGGGTCAAGTGACTTGCCCAGGGTCACACAGCTGGGAAGTGTCTGAGGTCAGATTTGAACCTAGGACCTCCCGTCTCTAGTCCTGGCTCTCAATCCACTGAGCTACCCAGCTGCCCCCTGTATCTGTTGCTTTCAACTGGAATCACATTTACCTACTCTAAAACTTTGTTGGCTAGCAGAAATGCTAAGCCTAATGTGGGCTATTTCAACTTTACAAAGAGGGAGATGTTATGAAGGAGAATGTTCCTTTTTCTAGGAAGAGGATAAGTTTGTTTAGAAGGAGTTGATTAGAACTATGAGAACAAAGTGGGAGACTGTACTTGTACTAGATTGTACAAGATTGGCATCTAAATTTAGGATTCAGAAAATTCTAGAAATAAATCATGAATTGGTGACTGGAATAATATGTATGTTTGCTGTCATTTTTGGATGGAGGGCTGCAATTTTGGTGAGCTGGATTTGAAAGGAAGGCCACTCTTTCTAAGGGAGGAGAGAGATGAAAAAAAAAATACCTCTAAAAAGAAGGGAATTTTCTCACCCCATCCCTACATATTGACAGCTAGGTCTCTCTTGCTCACTAGTGCCATCTGCTGCCTACCTTCATAACTGTTTACTAAGGTTGTAAACTCCAAAAAGAAATTAGGAAAATCTAGATTTCCTGGGAAGAATTATATGAATGGATGCAAAGCGAAGCAATCAGAAGGAGGAGAACATTGTACATAGTGGTAGCAATATTATAAGGATGAGCAACTGTGAAAGATTTAGCTACTCTGATCAAGACGATGGCCCAAGACAATTTCAAAGAACCCATGATAAAAATGTTCTCTACTTCCAGAGAGAACTGGTGAACTTTTGAGTGCAGTTTGAAGCATACTTTAAAAAACTTTCATTTTCTTGTGTTTTTTTTGTATATGTATTTTCTTTTGCAACATGGCTAATATGGAAATATGCTTTACATGACTTCACATGTATAATCAACATTATATTGCTTGCCTTCTCAAGGATGGGAAAGAATTTGGAACTCAAAACTTAAAAAAATTAGTTAAAAATTTAATATATAATTGAGAAATATTTAATGAAATGAATAAAAAATATTTTTTTAAAAAGAAAGAAAAATCTGGTTTCTTTCATGTTATTCCCAACACTAGAAGATCTTGATGGAGGGAAGGTCAGGGAAGAATATTCACAGTTTTGTTTAGGGCTAGATTTGCACATAATTTCTTTTTGAATGAACTAGCCTAGCTAAGTATGGAAAGACTGATTGGTAGTAGAATGGCTAAATAAGATGCTCATTTGAAGGGGTTAGGGTTTGAAGGAGATCTCAAAATGTTCTTGGAATCAGGAGATCTGGGTTTTTATCTCAGTTCTGAAATTTGATAGGTGTGTTACTATGGAGAAGTCCTTTAATCTCTCTGATCCTTAGTACATTCATCTGTAAAATGGGATTAATACAGATTTCACTTATTTACTTTGAAGGATTGTTGTTAGCAAGGTGTTTTTCAAAACTTAAAATTATTATTTCCACTGAGATGAATTTTCTTTTTTAAGTGAGGAAATGCAATGAGGTCTTAGTCATCAATTCATTAGAAAACCAAAAGGTATAAATAATTTGATTATTTTTATTCAATATTTTTCATTATTGCAGAAGAGAGAAGCAGTATGACATTAGGCAATGGTTCTCAAAGTGTGATCCTCAGATTCCTTGATATCCCTGAGACCCTTTCAGGGGTCCTGTGATGTTAAAAGTATTTCCATAATGATACTAAGATATTATTTGCCTATTAAAATATGCCTCCCCTTTCCAACTACTTACTTCTGTGAGAACAGATTTTCTTCAACCAAAACAACATATTGCAACAGATTGAATTCAGAAGCAAATATGAGAATCTAGTTGTCTTCTATAGTTAGAGACTATAAAGAGATTTGCAAAAATATGTAAAATAATGTCATTTTCACTAAGATTTTATTTTATTTTATTTTTAATTTAAACCCTTAACTTCTGTGTATTGACTTATAGGTGGAAGAGTGGTAAGGGTAGGCAATGGGGGTCAAGTGACTTGCCCAGGGTCACACAGCTGGGAAGTGTCTGAGGCCGGATTTGAACCTAGGACCATCCATCTCTAGGCCTGGCTCTCAATCCACTGAGCTACCCAGCTGCCCCCTTAAGATTTTATTTTTAAAAATGTAGCCATTTTCCATAACAAATATGTTAACATAATAGAATTATTTGAAATAATTAATATTTTTAAATGTCATTTGTAATATGGTAAATATTGATGACTATACTCACATAAAGAAAAGATCTTTGGAGGCTTCAATAATCTGTAAGAGTGGAATGAAGAAAAAAAAAGAGGGTGTGATATAGAATAGAGCTGGACAAGAACCCAGAAGTCCTCAGAAGAATACGGGACCTCAGAAGAGGTTGTGATCTCACTAAGATGTTGCAATTAATAAGTAGCCAAAAAAGGTTTTGAATTCAGGCTTTCTGTCTCTGCTGTGCTACCCTGTCTCACTTGGGAAGGTCTGCTAATTCCTAAATTAGAAAGGTTTTACAGATCCTTACATTGAAGATATCTGCTATTCTGGAGTGGGTAGTAGAATCCAGACAACTTGAACAATGTACTTAATCTCCAAAGGATCAGAGTGTGCCACCTGGGTCCAATATAACTAGGAATGCTGAAAATTTTGTCAATTGCTTTACAAATCTTATTTTATTATTCAAAAAATGAATAATATGGAAATATGTTTTGAGTGATAATACATGTATGACCCAGATTTAATTACCTGCCAGAAGCAGGAGGGGTAAGGGAAAGGAGGGAGGGAGAAAAGTTCAATTATATAACTTACGGAAAATGTGGAATTTAGGAAAAAGTTATTACATGTAATTGGTAGAAAAAATTAATAGTATTTAAAAAAATCATATTTTATTTTTTATTTTATTCTCCTAACAACACTGGCAGGTAGGTGCTACCATTATCCACATTCAGAAAAGAGAACTGAGGCAGACAGGTTAATTGATTTGCCTAGGGTGAGAAGAATCTGAAACCTCATTTGAAATCAGGTCTTTCTGACTCCAGATATATATAGAACCATATCCAGGGAAATCCTTAGCTGCCTTTAGGACCAGAAGGAGCTGGAGGTACATGGTCATTCAATAGATATTCTATTATACGTTGTCATATCCCTTTATATCAGAACTAGTCAAACAGAGGAAAAAATGCATAATTTGGATGTTTGAATGGGTGCCTGATTCTATTATGCTAAGATTTTGTGACCAGGACTCAGTAAGAGTAGTAGTTTGAGGGGCACATCTAGGTGTCTCAGTGGACAGAGAACCAAGTCTAGAGATGGGAGGTTCTGGGTTCAAATATAGCCTCAGACTCTTCCTAGCTATGTGATCCTGAGCCTTAAGCAAGTCAATTTAACCCCCATTGCCTAGTCCTCACCACTCAATCAACACTTAGTATTAATTAATATTTAGTATTGTTTCTAAAACAAAAATTAAGAGTAAAAAAAAGTAGTAGGTTGGGAAAGAAAAGGATTTTCCAGAAGTTTGGATCTCATAGCTGTCTGATTGACCATAGGTTACTGAGATGAGATGAGCATGACCACATAAAGAAAGAGAAATGTGGGTGACAAAATGTGGTCCACTTTCTGAGAGCCATAGAAAGGTTGCCATTTTCATAGCTCTTCCTTCTAGAACAAGCAGTGTACATAACTTCCAGAGGATCTATCCTTTTGGTGAAAAAGATCAGGCTAGTGGCTAGTAATGCTACCAAATGGTTAAATGAAGAAAGTTCTCAGAAGACTTTAATACGTTATTGAAGTGTGAATTATTACCCAATTTCTCTTTTTTAATTAAAAATACCAATAAACAACCATGCTCAGACACTAGCAGATATTCCATGAGCCCAAACTTATTTTTATTAGTTTAATATAAATTGCAGGTGTACAAGAATTTTAATAACAAATGACTAACATTCTATGATTTAATGCAATAAAAATTGAATAAAATATTTTTATCTTAATTTCCTTGTGTGAATATATCTGAAACTGGTAAAACATGAGTCAGCTGCATAAAAATTTTCCATTAGATCAAAGTAAAACTGGAATTTCATTTAAAAACAACTTTAACATAGCCATTAGAAACTTTGTATTTAGTCAGTAGGTTAAAGGCAATGCTATCAAACAAACAAACAAAAAAATATATATATTTGAACCATAATAAGCATTTTTCTTGTTCTTTTAATCCTATAAATGAAGACAGAACATTCACTTGACAAATGTGTGATGAGTCCGCGAGTGAAATTTATTGTTAATTGGATTAAAATGTAAAAAAATAATCATGAAGCATTATGAGATAATTAAAATATTGTATAAAATCATTTAACAAGCAATTTAACAAAAAGTTGAATGTGTTCAAAATTTTGTTCTTTGTATGAAAATACATCTTTTAAAAATAAAACAGAACTGGAGAATCCATTTCAATACTTCAGAATTCTGAAAGATAAAAAAAAACAAACAACTTTTGGGTTCTGATAAAATGTACACACACATACACACATATATACATAAATGTTCATACACACACATTCTAGGGGTTCTTCCCACTCTCTTCATACCATCATATCTACTATTCCTTCTCCCAATACAACCTAACACAATCCAGCTACTTTTCTCTAATTCTTAACAGACTAAATAAAGGACAGACAGAGCATGACATTTGCTTTGATAGTATGGTGTCATTTTTCAAGTTGGCAGCATATTTACATGCAAGTGAAGAAGTTCTCTTCATTCCCTGTAAATAGCTGCTGGCCATACCAACATGTGGCTATGTAAAACTTTTTCCCCTGTGCAATGATGGGAGGAAAAGACAGGGTTCTCAATAGGACTTCCAAAATGTGGAAAATGGAAAGAAATGACCTTAATTTGCTATAATTTCTGAAGAAACATTCAGTTGTGATTTCAATGGGAATTTCATTATTTTGTATCATTCTCTCGTATTGCAATTGAGTGAGTAGATAGTCATAGTTATTATAGGATACATACACACATACATATATATATATACATACATATATATATGTGACTTCTGTACCTTCAGGGAAAAATACACAGGCTTTTATGCATTCATCTTCACTGTTAAAGCGATTAGCATTTCCATTACAGCCACCATACCAAAATTGAGCACAAGAATTGGCTTGTTTATCATAGTACCATTTTATAACATATACACGGCATGATCCTGGATCTAACTTTAATTGACATTGTGGATTCCATGTATTTTCTAAAAACAAAAATAAAAAAAGACAAAAATAAAACTGAGGAATGGGGAATGTACTTGTTATTAATCACATCACATTAAAGACATTTTTATTATATACTTAATGCCTATCAACAGAATGAAAAATAAAATATTTGATATAACATATAATAAATAATACATTTAAATATAATGCATATTACAATATAATATAATATATTTTATTCATATGTAAGATAAAATCTTATATAAATAAATTCTAAGCATTTAACTTAGTAAAAGCAAATAAAAATGCATTTTGTCTTTGTTCACTTCCTGAATTTCTATTGTGTTTGATTTTTGTTTTTGCCAGGTGTTGATCCATATTGGTAGAAGGGACTTTCTCAATGGGTTCCCTGCACCAGTGAAATCATAGCTCTGGGCAAAAATAGAAATTTCTATGATACTAACTTACCATTCTCCAATTGTTGGATGCCTACGTTGTTTCCCATTTTATTTTTCCTTTTGCTATTATAAATAAGGAAAGCACATCTTTTTTTTTTTTTTTTTACAAACAAGTCCTTTTCTCCTTTTTTAAGGATAAAATCTTAAAAATGGAATTATTTGGTCAAAAGTTATGATCAATTTATGCTCATATATTGCCATATTACTCTTTAAAATCTTGCCAAAAGTCTGTAGTCCCACCAAAAATGCATTAAGAACGATGGTTTCCCTGAAGCCCCAACATTGAATTTTATAATTTTTGTCTATTTTTACTATTCTAGTGGGTGGAAGGTGGTATATGGAGACTGTCTTGATTTGCATTAAGCAATTTAAGTATCTTTTTCCAAGGTTGCCAATAATCTTTTATTAAAAAATATTTTCTCTCCAATTAACAAGCATTCCCCCCTCTCCTTCTTCTCCCCAAATTGAAAAGAAAACAAAAAACACAGCCCTTGTTATAAACATTCATAGTCAAGCAAAGCAGATTCTTTCATTGGCTCATTTCCAAAAATACATGTGTCATTCTGTTATCTTCAAGAAGTAAGTAGAATGCTTCATCACAGGCTCCTCTAGAATCATGTTTGATCACTACATTGATTTTTTTTTTAGAGCAATGTCTTAATTTTATTTTATTTTTGGAGTTTTCTTTTTAAATTAATTTTTTTCATGTACACATACATACTTATGTATGTACGTGTCTGTATATAAACATATACACACCTACATTTACATGTATGTAATATATATAATGCATACATACATAAATACATACACACACACACACACACACACACACACACACATATATATATTTGTTTCAATCTGCTCCCTGAGTCCATCTGTTAGGAGACGGGTATTCCATCTCTGTTAGGAGGTGGGTATTCCTGATAAGTTGTTATCCTCAATACCTCACTGTTTTGTGCCTCATATCCAATCTATAGCTAAGTCTTATCAATTCTACCTTCACAGCATCTCTCATATAGGTTTCCTTCTCTCTTCTAACACTGTGATCACCTTCATGCAAGACTTTGTCACCTCATAATTGAATCATTGAAATAGCCTGTTAGTTTCCTTGTTTTAAGGGTCTCCTCACTTCCATCCATCTTCCATTCAGCTGCCAAAGAAATCTTCCTAAAGCATAGGTCTGATCATGTTAGCTACCCTACTCAATAAAATGCAGTGCCTCTCCTTAACCTCCAGGATTAAATATTAAATTCTCTGTTTGGCTTTTAAAATCTGGGTATTTGTCTATATAGTTATTTCTTCCACTGATGCCAAGAGCAGGTGAAGAGTTTCTTTGGCTAGGAAATTCATCACCCTGCAGATAACTTGATAACTGGTCTATCTGATCTTAGACTGGTTATTAGAAGATAAACACGATAACTAGTGTATCTGATCTTAGAATGGTTTTTAGAAGATAAACGGAGTCTGTCAAAAATCCCTTTTGTTCATTAATACATTCATATTTCCTTTGAGGAAGATAAATGTAGAATTGTCTGTTAGGTACATTTTGTGTATGTTTCTAAAAAAAAAATAATAGTACCCTCAAAATCCAGCCTATCATCTATGTCATGGAGGAAAGGGAATAATGGCAAAGTATGAGAATGGCAGCTCTTTGTGTGGCCTGAGGCCATTGTTATTTATCCTTTGTTTCTGAAGAGGATAAATGGCGTCACTGGATGATGTCTTGACTTGTGCATGAATTGGATTAAATTGAGGCAGAGATGCACAAAGTCATCAGTCTCATTCTCTCTTCCAGAGTCAATGAAGTTCAATGGCAAGACAAAAGTCAGGATGTATGACTGTGGTCTAGGATGCATTAGATGACTGTGGCATCTTCAATATCTGACCAAGCTCTAAACCAGTGATTCCCAAAGTGGGCACCACTGCCCCCTGGTGGGTGCTGCAGCGATCCAGGGGAGCAGTGATGGCCACAGGTGCATTTGGGGGTGGTGAATAATTGTAAGGGGGCGGTGATAGTATGTGACAGGGGGCGCTAAGTAATATTTTTTCTGGAAAGGGGACAGTAGGCAAAAAAAGTTTGGGAACCATTGCTCTAAACACTCCACAGTGGCTTCTTTGGCTGCCTTCATGGCCAATGGAAAAAAAACAAACAAACTGTTCTCATGTGCCTTTTCTGCAGGGCATGCTTCATGTGCTTAATGTAGACATCCCCCTAACACACCAATGGCTTTAATGCCTCTGGGTTGCCATCAACCTGGTTTAGTCCACCTGTTGAGAAGGTTTTACTGGAATGTGGCTACTGCACATGCTACAGCTTCTTGGAGCCACAGGTGAGAGTTGGGTGAAAGGTAGACACCAAAGGTAGTTAAGCAGCCCTTAAAAGTGATCAGCAATAGGGGGCAGCTGGGTAGCTCAGTGGAGTGAGAGTCAGGCCTAGAGACAGGAGGTCCTGGGTTCAAACCCGACCTCAGCCACTTCCCAGCTGTGTGACCCTGGACAGGTCACTTGACCCCCATTGCCCACTCTTACCAATCTTCCACCTATGAGACAATACACCGAGGTACAAGGATTTAAAAAAAAAAGTGATCAGCAAGTCCTCACAACAGAGGTGCTAGTCCTTCCTGAAACACCCCATATATCCTGGATGAACCCCCCCACCCATACTGCCCCCCTCCCCACCACAAAAGGCTAAATTAGAATGAATAATGGATAATGATGGATTTAGGACCATTTGTATCTTAACTCCAACATAAAAGAGGTGGAAAAAAGAGGAAATAAGTTCTATTAATAAAAAGGAGGTAATCTAGATAATAACAATAGCAAACATCATATAATATTTTAATAGTTGCAAACCTTTAATGTTTACATTAAATAAAGATTTAATGTAATCTTATTACATGGTTACCAGTGACCTCTGAACTGCTAAATTCATTAGCCATTTCTCAATCCTCATTTTTTATCTCTAAAATTTTTGATTCTATGTAGTATTCTTTCCTCTTGGATATTTTCTTTTTCCTTGGATTCTGTGACATTATTCTCTCTTTTATCTCCTCCTTCCTTTCTCTGATCATGCTTTATAGCTTTGCTAGCTCTTCATTCTCTTCCTGATCTCTGAGTACAGGAATCTCCTATGGTCCTTTCCTGGACTTTCTTATTCTTTTTCTATATTTTCTCCTTATGTACTCATTACTTTTCATAATCCAATTATAATCTTTGTGTTGATGAATATCACATCTATGTATCCAGTGCCAACTTCTCTCCCAAACTCTAATTCTAAATTAGCAATTATCCGCTTGGCATTTCCACCTGGGTTGTCATGCAAGTCATCTCAAATTCAACATGCCCAAAACAGAGTTCATTTTCTCTCCCTTTTCCCAACTCATTTTTTCTCAAACTTTCTTCTTTGGAGATCCCTGTCATTTTCCTAGTGACCCATATTTGAAAACTGAAGTCATCCTTGATTCTTCTCTTTTTCTCACTTCCCATATCCAATAATTTTCCATTTCTTGTTGAGTCTTACTCTACAACCTCTCTCATATTCACCCTTATATCTCCACTCATACTACTCTAAGAAAGAATCTCATGAACTTATAACCTGGAGAGTTGTAATAACCTCCTAATTAATCTCTCTGCTACCAGTCTCTTCTCTTTCTAATCCATCTTTCATGTACCTAAAACACAGATCTGACTGTGTCCCTTTGTTACTTTCAGTGGCTCCCTATTACCTACAGAATAAAGTAAGACTCTTGCCACCTAGTATTTAAAATCCTCCATAATTTCTTCTACTATCCTTGTCAGTTAAATTTCTTGCCGTACCCTTCATGTATTCTTCATTCCAGTCAAACTGACCTGCAATATGTTCTCCATAGATGACATATTTTCCATTCAAGGCCTTTACAGAAATCATTGGCTCCTCTTCCTTTTCCCTCCCCATGACTATGTTCTTCCTTCTTATTTTTTACCTTTTAAAACACTTAGCTTCCTTTAAAGCACAAATCAATTGCCTTCCTCAGTAGCATGTAAGTACCAGGAGTACAGGGAACATTTAATTTTGCTCTTATTTACCCAGCACCCATCATAATAGTTTCTTGCACATAATAGGTGCTTAATAAATGTTAATTAATCCACAAAAAGAATTGTTGGAGTTGGATGGATATGGTTCAAAGCATAATACTTTCATATCAATGTATTTATAGTTTTATTTTGGGGTTTTGGTTATGTATGAGTGTGCTCTTACAACAGTGACTAATATGCAAGTGTGTTTTGCATGATAATAAAAATAAAATAAACGTTTATTGAATTGAGTGAATTCATAATCAACAAATACCTTGCAGATTCACTGAAGATAGAGGTAACTGTTTTACTTTCTTGTGTTTTTTGTCATAGTCCTCACGCAGTAATACCAGTGATTCTTTGTTCTGTAAAAAAACAAAAAACAATGCACATCTTTCCCTGTGGTTACTTCAGTCCATAAAGGATTAGAGTTAGATTAATTCTTGGTTGGAGTTCTGGGGACCTCTTCCACTCCTTCTAACTTTCTCCTACGTTTTGAGCCTTTCACTGTGAAACCTTTCATAGTATAATCAATCTCTTTTAATCAATTAACACATATTTATCAAATCTTTACTATGTTCAAGACACTGCACTTCAGAAAAATTATATGTACACGAAATTAGCTTAAACATTCTGGCACTAATTCTGATGTTCAGAAATATACAGATATTTTGTGTCATATAAATAAAACATGTGTTTACTTTTTCATTTTCTCTCAGATATCTGGCATCGACATTTGGCATAACTGAATTCTAGAAGCCCTAAGTAATCATCCATAATTGGCTGAGTCAGAGTGAGGAACAGGATACACAAGTCTATGCACGCCATCTGGTTAGAGTTCATTTCTAGTTCCAGATATAGGAGGCTAAAGATGAGGGATGGGAAGTTAGAATTCAAGCCCAAGTATAGTTGTGTGAATCACTATGAAGGATAACAGTGGAAGGAATATTGGAATTCTGTTTTGGACACTCACTACTTGTGTGACCTTGGACAAATTACTGCAAAGTCCTGGGATTTAGATACTTCAACTATATAATAAGGGCAACAGATAAGATTATCTCTATCATCCCTTCTTCTTCTAAATTTATGATCCTATGAAATCATGGGCGAGGGTCAGGGAAAGGTTAGTGTCTGAAACTGGACTTGAACTCAGATCTTCTTGACTCCAGGCCCAACATTCCATGGTACCACCTACTTGTCCCTGTATACATGCATACTCAAATTTCATTAATAGGTGTTTAAGAAATTGATACTATACCACTGTGGTTGGTTGAGAATGTTCATCAGGGCCAAAATAGTTTTCTTGTATATTTGTTTTCTGTTTATCTGATGAAATCATTTGTCCATTAATCCTGTTGCTGCTGTGGAGTAAGTCATCTGCAGAACTGGATGATGCAGATTGGAAAGGCTTTCCGGTTATTCTATCATTTCTGGCTTGTCCAGAAATAAATGCACTATGTTCATTAGCACAAAACTGGTTTGCCAACTTGAACTCCAAATCTTTTTTTAAAGAAAAGACAAAAAAAAAGCATAAACAAGATGGAGTGATGTTCTAAAGTAGGGGTTCTTAACATTATGTCTACCATGAACTTCTATGGCAAAATGGCAAAACTCAAGAACTCTCAGAATAGAGGTTTTAGATACACAAAATAAAATAGATGCTTAAAAAACAAAAGCAATTATGTTAAAATATAGTTATCAAAATAGGAACAAAAATAAGTTCAGAGGATCCACAGGTTCTTAACTCCTGTAAGAAGAATTCCTATCCATGTGTTGGTGGGGAGGGGAGAGGTGTTGTAGTGAAAAATGTTATAGGTGAAAGAAGTAAAGGAAGGATCTATTTCTTTCTTTATTCCAGAAATTATAAGCTTCTATTTTCCTTCATCTCAATCTTGCTTCTTGCTGCTATCTACTTCTTTGTCCTGTACTGCCTCTTGATGATTTTCTTTTTTCTTTCCTTCCTTCCTTCCTTCCTTCCTTCCTTCCTTCCTTCCTTCCTTCCTTCCTTCCTTCCTTNAGTAGTTTGTTGGGGCTTTTTTCCCCATTGTAGTTGAAATATTAATTTATACTCTTAACTGATTTATCATGTGATGCTTTCTACTACCGTCTCACCAGGGGAGATGCTCCGTAAGAAACGACGGGAGAAAGATGGCCACAAAGACCCACTCCTGGTGGAGGTGAGCCGACTGCAGGACAACATCATGAAGGACATGGCAGAGCTGCGGCGTGAGGCAGAGGCAGCAGAAAAGAAACAGTCTGAGCTGGACAAGGTGGCTCAGATCCTGGGGATCAACATCTTTGATAAAACCCAAAAGCCTTCTAATGATAGCAAAGAGTCGTCAGAGAAGTCTGGGAAGGCTGAGAAATCCAAGAGCCCAGAAAAAGTGTCTCCATCCTCTAACAACTCTTCCTCCTCCTCCTCTTCCTCCTCCTCTTCTTCCTTCTCCTCCTCTTCCTCCTCCTCCTCCTCCTTCTCCTCCTCCTCTCTCTCAAAAAGCCCTTATTTTCTGTCTTAGAATCCCTTCTAAGTATTGGTTCTAAGGCAGAAGAGTGCTGAAGGCTAGGCAATAGGGATTAAGTGACTTGCCAGGACATACTGTCTCCAGGCCTGATTCTCTATCTGCTGAGCACTTAGCTGCCCCTCTATTGATGACTTTCAAGCCAAGATCCCAGAGTTCTATTCTCTTTCTAACCCCATAGTCCTGGCTTATCTAAATACCACAAAAGGAGCATTCCTAAGAGCAGGGAAAATTTTAAATCTTTTTTTGTATCATATTTTCTTTTGGTGAAATGTATGGACCCTTTCTCAGAAAAATGCTTTTAATTTCACAAAATAAAATACATTGAATTACAAAAGAAATTAGTTGTATTCAAATGCTGGTATTAAAACACATCTTTAAAAAAACTTTCCCATATCTCAAGTTAAGAATCCCTACCTAAGATAGATAATGATAGTTTTTTGTTTTTTAGTTATGTGGAACTCACCACTTCCTCTGGCAATATTTCATAATTTGGTATAATTGTAAGTAACATTTATTGAGTTCTTGCTGTGAATAATAGGATAGTCCTTATTCATAGGCAGTGGTGGGTTGATACATGCTCAACAACGTGTTTTTATATTTTCTACATTATTATAATTTTCTCCATGCTTTTTAAAAGTCTAGACAATCAATAAAACAATAAATCAAGCCTTGACATCTAGCATTTACTGATTGCCAAGGTGTAAGTGCTTGCATGGAAAATTTAGTAAGTGCTAGTTTGCATTGACTGTCCAGTACTTACTACATAGGTAGTATTATTGTGTTTTAAGGTACCCTTGGAAGTGTATCTCTCCCCCTCTCCCCAGTGATTGGAATAGTGCCTGAAATTCCACTAATGCACCTCATTCTTCTGGGCAATAAAGATTTTTGGTATTATAGAATTTCTTCAGAAAAAAGCAAGTAATCTTGGGAGGCATACTATCCTGAGCAGTTATCAGTAAGAACTTGGGGGAATTCACTGATAGTTGTCTGAGAGGAGATGGGGAGAAGGAACTCATCAGAAGGGAGGTGGGAGAATGTTCAAGCAGTTCCTGATATGCATAGATGTTATATTAGGTATTAAGGGGATTTTAGAGGAAAGGGTAGGCCCTGTTCCAGTTCTTAAGCAGTTTATAATAAATACTAGGTCACTCTCAAGAGCACTGCTTAATTCTCAGATTTGGCAAGAGCTCATTAGGAAAATGACTTCTTATCTTGATCCTGGGACTATGTATCTTGACTTTTTTGCCTGGTATTCCATTAATATAGCATGTGTGCTTCTGCTCCAAAATCAAAGAAGTTTCTGGGTCTTGTATTTATTCTAGCATTTTATTGGACACAGTGAGGACTAGTTTCTGTATAAAGGCTGTGTCTCTTCAGTGTCTAGCACAATGCTTTGCATATAGTAACTGGTGCCTAAATAATGACTTCTCAATGAGTGAACGAATGAATGTAACTCGAAACTTATTTAGGCATTTCATGTCATTGCTGACAACTGACTCCTCTTCAGTACTTACATCAGTATATGTAAGAAGAAATTTAATTAAGTAGTCCTTAATTGCCTATAAGGATTCCTCTATAATAGTTTGATAAGTTTAATTGTGTGATTTATATATTAAGAGCTAGACTTGGTTATGTGAATAATTGTGTAGAGGATATATTAAACATAAGAGTAGATAGAAATATAGTGTGACAGTGTATTATAAATAAAATATAATAGGCAGAGGAATAATATTAAAAGCCTCTGCAATGCTAAAAGTGCCTGTTACACTTCCCTTAACTTCTCACATGCTCTGGAGGTTGTGACATAAGAACATTGAGTTCCTAACCCCATGGTTTCATGACCAAGTCACCCGAGAAAGAGAAAGTGAAAAGGGGGATGCCCTATTCATAAACCCCATTCGGAATCCCTGTTTTGAATCCCTTGCCCTGTTCATCACCTCTCGTCATCACTTCTGTTCATCATTCCTCTAATCACCCCTGTTCAGAACACTCTGCATTGCTGTTGCTGCTTATAAAATCTGTAAGATCTAAGACCATGGGTCTCAGACCAGGCTGGATGCATTTGCAGACCTCTGATGTGTCTATTTGCATGCTTACAATAAAAGTCAGATTTGGCTCAGAGATTTTGCCCTGTTTTTCTTTTCTTTTTTACATATACTCAGTCTGATATACACTTACCTGGGAGGGTGTTAAAGCTGTCAGAGAGGTACATGTGCTCCCTATCTGGATCCGATGCAATCAGGTTTAATTCCCGGACAAATTCATATTGCCTTGGATCTGAAGTATTGACGATACCAATGGCGTATATCTCAATATTGGATGCGTGAGCTTCTCGGACGGCACCTTCTAGTTTGATAGCTTCACTCTTCTCTGTTTGGCCATCTGTTATCACAACAGCTACTTTCCTGACACCTGTCCGGGCCCCCCAAAAGGCTTCCCGGGATGCCTTATGGATGGCTGTTCCAGTATAAGTGCCTTTTCCCACGTATGGTGTCTTTCTAATTGAATGTTTCACATCCTGTTTGGTAATAAATCTGTCCAGACCAAATCTGAGTTGAACTTCTGAACCATATAGCACAAGGCCAATTCTCGTGGCATTTCTCCCTACAGTGACTCTATCAACTAGAGATATGACAAAATCTTTGATGACTGCTAAGTTTTCAGGTCCCATGCTTTCAGGACTATTTATCACAAAAACAAGCTCCATTGGTATCTCCTTACAATTAATGGCACAGCCTGGAGAAGAAAAAACACAGGAAAGATCAGAATCAGTTTTGGTTTAGCAGTTCATGTTCTTGTCCCAATAAAATAATCATATTGGGACAAGAACATGAATTACAGTCAAAGTCTCCACGTTTAAAGTATTAAGACAGTGTTTACATCAATCTTGCCAGAAAAGAAAGCCTCTCTTTCTGTCACAATAATAAAATCAATCAGCATTTCTAAGTGCTTGTCTTGTGCTTAGAAATAATGAAGTCCTATGAATATTGCCCCTCACTCCTCACCAAATAAATATCCTGAAAGATATGTGCTTTTTTGAAAGGAAGATGGAACTGGTTTACAATGTAGTACTTCTTTTCAGGACTATTTTTACTTCCTTAACATAGTCAAGAATAGAAAGGGTTTCATGGGGAATGTGATAGCTGAGTTTGAGGTGTCAAGGAATAAAAACAAAGCTTCTCACTAAGGTGATTTAATTATAGGGTTAGTTCAGGGAAATAATGGGTTCCTACCAATTGGAAGTTTTCAGCTGGCTACTTGTTAGGTAGGTTGTAAAGGGAATTTGTGAGCTCTGATGGAATGTTGATTGTGTAAGAATTTATTTTTCATATACTATATAAATTGAATTAATATTTACTATGTTAATTCATATGCTATACTAATTCATATACTTTATTAATATATTACTATATTAATTCTTATATCAGGGCCCTGGAGTAGAAAGGCCTAAATCCTTGTATTTTAGAGAGAATTACTGAGTCAAAGTCTTGGATCTCAGGTACCATCCTGTCTACAGATTTTTGCATTTTCTTTGTCTGTAGGAATGTGTCTGGCTAACAGGAATGTTTTACAATGATTCTTTCCCCCTGTATGTGACAATCAACATCTGTCTCATCTGTGGGTGTGGAGGAGGGTTCAGAGTTTGATGAACCACTTTCTAATTAGCTATTTTCCAATTAGAGATGTCTTGGGATGTTTGAGGGAGGAACTGAATGATGAACTCCCTAAAGTGTAAATAGGTACCTGATTCAGAAGGGAAGGGTTCTTTGGTCACTGAGAGGGCCAAAGACCTGTCACTTTATTGGTTATGATGCTGACCCAATCAATAAACTAATATTCTTACCCAAAATTGGTCTCTTGAAATAAAATTTAAAAAACCCTTACCTTCTATCTTAGAATTAATATTGTGTATTTTAGGTGGAAGAGCAATAAGGGCTAGGCAATGAGGGTCAAGTGATTTACTCAAGTTCACAATTAGGAAGTGTCTTGAACCCAGGACCTACTGTCTCTAAACCTGGCTCTCAATCTGCTGAGCTACCTAGATACTTCCTCTTGAAATAATTTTAATGCTATTATCTGTAAATAGAAGTTCAAAGCCAATGGGAGATTCAATATCAATACTTACAAACAAGTTAGATGCAGATCAACTGCAGAAAGAGTTTTCTTACTGGGAATTCCCTATATCAATGAAATCACAGGTATAATTACTGTCTCTATCTTTATGCTATTGGTTGAGCATCTCTGAGCCCAGGACCCATTTAAGTATTCAAATATTTTTAAACTAACCAACTAATCAAGTCACTAAATTGATAGTTTTTAACCTTGATTATGTCACCTGTCCCTGTGTCAGACTTGTCAATCCAATGGATCCATTCTCAGATAATGTTTTCAAAGGCATAAAGTAAAATACAGAGGATTATAAAAGAAATGTTACATTGAAAGCTTTGAATTATCAAGATATTAAAAAAAAACAAGTTCACAGACCCAAGGTTATGAACTTTTTTAGCTAGACCCTACTATTAGATTTTGGGAAAAGGGTAAGATGATCAAAATGGGGCTTTATTTCCATGAGTTTTCTCTCTATTTCTTGCCTTTAGCACAAAATCCCCATTTCCTGAATCCTATCCTCTGACAAAGTGAAAGACTAGTCAGTGAAGGGACTGAGAATATAGAATGTAAGGGACCACACAAAGTAAGAATTGTAGCCAAGGTCATAATGAGTTTGGTGGCTTCAGCTATCATAGTGAATGGGTGGTAGAAGCTCTATTTTTTTCTCCTACATACTTACTCTTTTGAAAAGGAATAAAAGAAAAAGGACAAGATGTGCATAAAATATCAGTTTTATAAAACAAAACAAAATAAACTTACCACATATTTCTTTAATTAGTTTAATTATTTCTTCTCTCTGTACAAATAGAACCATTGATTAATCATAAATAACATTATTTAGCTACCTTTGGCAACCATTGATTCTCAGAGGCAATATTATTATGAGGTTTATTTTGTTATACATTTAAGAATATGCTATGAATGATAGTTTCCAAGAGGTCATTTCAATAAAAAGTCCTACTTCTTTGAAGAAAGGTTTTCAATGTATTTCTAAACTATTTTTCTATCTAAATAAATATATTTCATGTAACTCCTGAGTTTTTTAAAATTCAATTTTATTTTATTTTCAGTACCAGATTCTCTTCCTTCCCTTCTACATCTTCCATCCATTGAGAATGCAAGAAATCACAGCACTGAACTTATAAGATGGCAGCTACAGCTTTTTATTCTTTTATTGTGTCATTTACTCATGATATAGATATTAACAGTATCAATAGAAATTAAATCAGCAGAGATTTTATGAATTCAGCAAAATAAAACTAACATGTAAAGGAAGTAGATTTTACTAATTTGTATTTTTAATTGGTAGCAAAAATGAAGAAGTAAGGCTTAGACATATTTCAGTGACAAATACGCATATGTGTTACATTTTTGCTTCAGTATATTTTGTTATTCAGTCATGTCTGACTCTTTGTGACCCTGTGGATCACAGGACGCCAATACTATCCATTCTTGGCAAATATCTTGGAATAGTTTGCCATTTCCTTCTCTAGTGAATTATGGCAAACAGAGGTTAAGTGACTTGCTCAGGGCTACACAGCTGGTGGTATCTGAGGTCAGATTTGAAAGCAAGTCTTCTTGACTCCAGGCCAGGTGCTTTATCCACTGAGCTACCTAGCTACCTCCTCACTTGCTTATAGAATCTAAATGTTTGTGGTGTCAGAGAACTGGAAATTGAAGGGAAGTTCATAAATTGGAGAATGGCTAAACAAATTGTGACATAGGACTGTGATAGACTACTAATACAAAATAAGAAATGATGAACAGTGATAATACATGTATAATTCAGATCAAATTAGATCAAATCAGACTCTCTCTGCGAGGTGGGAGAGAAGGGAAGGAGAGTGACAATTTGGATCTTATAATTTTGGAGACCATATGTTGAAAATTGTTATTATGTGTAATTGGAAAATAAGATATATCTTTGAATTAAAAAAGAAATGATGAACAACTTAATTTTGGAAAAAAACATGAAAAGATATACATGAAATTATGAAGAGTGGAACGAGCAGAACCAAAAGGATATTATATATAGCAACAGAAATATTGTTTGAAGAATGACTTGTGTATGTCTATCTCCAGAGTAAGAACTAATAAAGAGAAACAAGTAAGGCTTAGTTTTATATATACATATATCTTTTTGTCAAATGGTGCCTTCTCTAATGAGGGAAGGGTCAGAGGGAGGGAGTTAACTGTTTTTTTTTTTTAATTTAAACCCTTAGCTTCTGTGTATTGGCTCCTAGGTGGAAGAGTGGTAAGGGTGGGCAATGGGGGTCAAGTGACTTGCCCAGGGTCACGCAGCTGGGAAGTGGCTGAGGCCAGATTTGAACCTAGGATCTCCCTTCTCTAGGCCTGACTCTCAATCCACTGAGCTACCCAGCTGCCCCTTAACTGGGCATTTTAATGTAATAAACAAATAAATAAAATTTAAAGATGTCTTTAAGAGGAGATAGAAAAAATGGAATTTGATGCAAATTGTAGAGTAAAAGATGGGAAAGATGGGAAGGAAAGGATAGGAAAATAACACAAAACCATAAAACTTCTTATATATCCAAATTTCAAAATTTCCAAGCTAGTACACTTACTGTGAGGCCTTGATAATCCTTGGGTTCAATTTTGCCCTGAATGAAAATTAATTCATTATTAATTAAAGATTAATTCAAAGTAAAAATTTCAAGAATAGTTTGACAGCATAGTTGGTCAGTCTGTCAATGATGCTTTTTACAGAGTACTCATGATTTGAATCCTTCTGAACTCTATCTAGGTCCTGGTTTTGAGGTTTATTCAAAAAAGAGCACAAAACCAAAGCTTCAAAATTATTTATACAAGAGCTGCTTTTGCTCTATTCACTCAAGGCCCAGTGTGTTTATAAATACTTCTTCAGAATGTTAGGGTATATACCTAAAATAGAATGTGTCATCAAATGGAGGTTTAGATCTAGTTCTGGCACAAAAGGCTCAAATCCAAATGAGAAACTTTTGGAAACACAAGGTTGTTGTGAAACTCGAATGTAATGATGCATATAAAGTATATTGCAAACCCTAAAGTACTACGTAAATGATAGCTAATGAGAAACACAAGCCTCTGCTTTGTTTTTAGGAGTCGGATGAAATTAATCCATTCAGTGAAATCAAGAAAATCAATGATTTCGATATCATCATAAAAGCGTTCATTAAAGTTATAGGATATATCTTAATTATGATATAAAAGTTAGGAAGCACACCTAGAAATCATATTGGGCTGAACATATAATACTTAAACACTCTGCAAAATTACCAGAATTACTACATCATTTCCCCCACTTTTTTGTCTCTTCATCATCAATATCATGATCATCCTTAGGATAATGCAAGTGTTAGCATTTCCCTATTAGTCACATTTTCTCTTAAGCCATCTGCTGGTTACATTTTAGCTGCAGATGCTGTAGCCATGACTAGTTCTTTTGGAAGATGAGGTAGGTGTTCACATACACAGTGTGATTTGACAGAAATACAAGGCTCTATGTTCCTCAAAGTGACTGTCCTCTAGAACATTATTCTCTCCTTTTTGTTGAGTGATTTCAATTGTGTGTGTCTCTTCTTGACCACATTTAGGATTTTATTGGAGAAGATACTGGAATGACCTGCCATTTTCTTCTCCAGTTTATTTTATAAATGAAGAAACTGAGGCAAACAGGGTTGAGTGATTTGCTCAGGGTCATACAGTTGGTAATTGTCAGAGGCTGGATTTGAATTCTAGAATGTGAGTCTTCCTGATTGCTCTATCACTTTTTATTTCCTACCTTATTTTTCTTTCAAGCCTTTCTTGTCTTTTGTTGGAACTGAAATGTTCATTATTAAATAACCAATATACAAGTAAAGGTTAGATAGAGGTCACTATTAAATATTAAAGTGAAACATTGGAGCACCTACTCCCAAGGTGGTTGTGAGCATAAAATGAGACAACATTTCTAAAGTGATTGGCAAAACTTAACACTCCATTTAAATGCTCGTCGTTGTTATTAACACCATTGTTTCTACTGCTTCTACTACTCTCTCTGGCTTTTTCTTTTCTATCTATTATTTTCTGGCATTATTCCCAGCAACAGACTTCCAAAAACTGCAAGTTACCTCACAAGTCATCAGCCAAATATCCAATTACTTTCTGAGAAAGAACAGTTCTCACTTCACTCTTAGTACTACTAACCCTAAGCTTTTAAGTCTGTGGATCTGGGGAAATTTTGGAGACATTGCAAGGCATTAGGCTTTAGAGTCAGGAAGACCTGGATTCAAATACCATTTCTGACACCTATTAGCTGAAGGGTTTCAGTTATAATGAATCATGAAGATATTAAAAGATGTACTCAAAAGCTGACTCTATTTGCTCATTAGATCCATAGGTCATATTTCTAATATTTCACATGGTTGATAAATACTGAATCTTTCTATTGGTTTGGATGTACAATTGTTGGGTTTAAAAATTGTACTTTCAAAGAAATGAAGCTGCAGCTGGCAGATAGGCGGAAAACAGATCTTTTTGAATCTGTAAGGTGTAGACCAGGGTTCTGAGAAGACTGAAAGACAAGTTTTTTTCACTAGTCAGGAAGGACTTGCAAATTTCTCTTCCTGGGCACCTGGCAGAACAATTGTGTTAACATCTGTTCATTATCTTTGTAATGGTCTTGTAATATTATGCAAAAACTTCTGCCGGAAAACCCCCAAAGCTAAAAAGAGTTATAAATGGTCAGACAGGGACACAACTCTCTCTCTCTCTGTCTCTCTGTCTCTCTGTCTCTCTGTCTCTCTCTCATTAGCTATGTGACTATGGGAAAGTCACATAACTTCTCTAGGAGTTTTATAAAATTTATAAATTATTTATTGTAATTTGTAAAATTATAATAATAATAACTTCAACACCTATTTCACAGGGTGGTTATATCTAATGAAATAATGTAGACAAAGTGCTTTATAAACTTTGAAGTGATACATAAATGTCTGTGGTGAGGATCAACAAACAGGCAATTATTAAGATACTGCTATGCCAGACACTGGGTTAGTTGCTGAGGATAAAATAATCACATGGATACCAAGAGTACATTAAGATGGTTTCTCCCCTCAAGGTACTTACAACCTATAGGGAGAAAAAACACATATAAAAATATATGTACATACATACAAATATATACAAAATATATATGGAATAAATACAAGGCAGGGATTTTTGGGGTTGGGGGGGGTTACTAGTATTTGGAGGGTAGAAACAGAAAAGGTAGTGTTTGAGCTGACCTTTGGAGGAAAGTAATGATTCTAGAATACGGAGGTGAGAAGAGATTGTATTTCAGTTGGTGTCATTAACAGAATAGAGCAGACAGGAGCAGGAGCTGATTTGATGAGAGAAATGGGTAAGTCCAATTTTAGACTTGTTGACTTTGAGGTGCCAATAGGACGTCTAGGTGGAGATACAGGTTGGGAATTTAGGTGAGAAGCTAAGCGTGGAAATACAGATTTAGGATTCATCCACAAAAGCTGATAATTAAAACCAAGAACATAGATAAGTTGGGAAAGAGTTGTAGATAAAGAGGAAGGCTAAGGAGAAAACCTTGTGGCATACCTACATTTAGGAGGCATGAAGAAGAATAGAAGCCAGTAACGGAGATCAAGAAGGGGTAGTCAGAAAACTAAGGTAGTTCTGAATCATGGAAGCCAATCTACTCTTTTTGCTTAGTTTAAGCAATATTAAATATAAATTAAGTAATGTTAAAAACATAAATAGCATATTATAATTACAAAATTAAACTTTAAAATAATTGAAGTATAACTCAATGAAATTGCTTGTCAGCTCTGGGAGGGGGGAGAGAGACAATAAGAATCATGTAGTCATGGAAACAATTAAATTAAAAAATTGAAAAAGACTTCTGTTCAAACAGAGGCAGAATGATCCATTCTCAGTGGAAGCTGTGGGAAGCCAATAAGAGAATAGATAAAAATCTGAGACCCCTCTTTTGACACCTCTTATGATCCATACCTTTTCTTATTGGAAAAACATTATAGACTTATTGGAAAGCTTTGAGTCCATAACCAGACCAGAAGCTACTGAGTTAACAATTTCTCTCCTTGATAATTAAGAAGCCTAAATCCTAAGAAATATATTACTTAGATAAGGACTGGAGCCAGACAATTTAGTCCAGACTATCTGACCAGGTGCAGATCTGTAAATCAAGGCAGAACGCAATTAGTAAACATCTCCATGAAATTTATTTCTGCTCCCAGAATTAAACCCCTACTAATTGGTGGTTAGAATTTGGCCCTTGTCCTTGCACCCATATCTCTACTTTTTAGACTTTAATGGATTGTGTATGATTTATAACCCCTTCACAGTTGTGACTCTTTCTTTGTGTTCTTTGTTTGAAACCAGTATAAAATAAAGTCCAAATCCCATTGCGTTAGAGCAACATGGGCTAACCACTAGTCTGGTTGTTCTCATTTTCTTTCTCCTGCCTTAACAATCCTAAGCCACCAACACCACTCAGGATCCCAAAACCAAATGGGGGCTAGCTCCCTATAGAAGCAACTAATTTTTTATGTCCCTTCAGGGGACTTACTAGCGATTCCACAAAAGTCCTTTTTGACCTTGGGAATTTGTGCTTCATTTCAGTATCTTCTCCTAGATGTCATATCAGCATCAAAAATTCAACATATTCCAAATTGGACTTAGTATTTTCTCTTAGTTCTTCCTTCTTACTACTTTGCTTCTGTTAATGACTTCACCTGGAATGTTCTCCCTTCTCCTGTTCACCTCTTAGATTTTTCCTTCAAATTCATAAATACTAGTGAGAATAAATTTATGGTCTTTCCTTTATAATTTATAAGTGTTCTCTGTCAGTGCATGCAATAACACACAGAGTTACTTCATTATTTGTTTTTTACTTTTGGCCCAGCAGTCCTCAACACCTTGTACCAGAAGACATGGTAGTCCCACATCACCCTAAAAATCAGAACATCCAGATTCCAACTTAGTATTTTCATGCTAAATCAGGTAAGATAAGCAGTGTTAGATGTGGATTAAAACTCTTACTATTTTCATTTTTTTAACTGTCTTCAGAAAGATAAAGGAAAAGAAGGAATATTAGCTACCATGAAACGAATCCAACTAAGTCTTTTTTTGGCTTTGAACCCAGAAGTTAATATCTTGGCTGTGCTATGGTGTCCACTGGGAAATGTAGACTATGTAAAATCAAACACAGTCTAATACATTAAGTTCACTGAGCCACATGACGGAAGAGAATCTACTTGCTGCTTCTATTGGGTTCTCTGAGGGTTCTTTTGACTGAAGTATTGATTCCATCTTTTTGACTCATAGCTAGGGCCAGGGGGAGATAGTTGAATACATATTGATTTCATTATTAAATATCCCAGACTCATTCTGAAACCCAAACCAAACCATGTTCTGTCTTCCTGATCTTGATCACCACATAGGGAAATGTACTCCCCACCATGGTTAAGCTCCATTTATTTTCCATCAAATTGATGGTAACCAGCCAAGAAAATACCCCTTCTTTTTACTCTGAATCCTTAAACATCTCGAATTTTAAACTGTATAATTATATAGGACTTTATGTTGAAAACTTGGAATTTAAGGCTGGTTTAGGAATAGCAAAAGCCACTTTTTAAACTTTTTTTGAATCAATAGAAATGGTTCCAAAGGCATAATTAATAACTGAGCAAATAGATTTTTTTAAAAAAACAACCACCAAGGTCTGGGTATCAGGGTCCTATAATCTCTGACAGTCAAAGTCCTGAAATCTCTGACATCAACAAATACCATAGTAGAGGAAAGGTCCTAGAAAATAATGTCTAGGATATAAGTGCAACTGACCCTGTGACAAAGATTCATCACTGCCAATCCCTTTTAGGGTTCCTTTGTGGCATAGAATGTGACTTTCCCAGGTTCACATACAACGCAAAGAAACACAAGTATAAATACACAGGGAAAGACTTCCAGGAACAGCAGATTCCCATTATTAACATTTTTTCCATTATGACAAGGTTCTAATTAGATATGTTGAATTTAAGGGGCCAATAGATAGGACATCTAGGTGGAGATACAGGTTGGAAGTACCTTCCAATAAATATAACAAGCTCTAAAGTTCACATTCCATAGGAAGCCTTCCCTAACCCCTCAAAATTCCAGTGTCCCTCTCTTTTATTTTTATTTTTTTTAAACCCTTAACTTCTGTTTATTGGCTCATAGGTGGAAGAGTGGTAAGGGTGGGCAATGGGGGTCAAGTGACTTGCTCAGGGTCACACAGCTGGGAAGTGTCTGAGGCTGGATTTGAACCTAGGACCTCACTCTCTAGGCCTGACTCTCAATTCACTGAGCTACCCAGCTGCCCCGTCCCTCTCTTTTAATTATTTCCCATTTATCCTGTATATGGCTTGCTTTGTATATATTTGTTTGCATGTTATCTCCCCCATTTGATTGTAAACTCCTTGAAGGTAGACACTATCTTTTGTCTTTTTTTGTATTCCCAGAGCATAGCCTGGCACATAGTAGGTGCTTAATAAGTGTTTAATTAATTAAGCAATTATTTTTAAACCCTTATCTTAGGATTTTAGGGTCTTAGGATTGATACTAAATATAGGTTCCAAGACAGAAGAGTGATAAGGAGTAGGCAATTGGGGTTAAGTGACTTGCCCAGCGTCACACAGGTAGGAAGAATCTGAGGTTAGATTTGAACCTAGGACCTTCTGTCTCCAGGTCTAATTCTCTATCCGCTGAGCAATCAATAAATGTTTATTGATTGACTGTTTATTTTGCCTTAGATGACTATTTGTTTTCAATGTGTCGTAAAAGGGATTTGTCTTTAGGTACCATATTGGAGTGTCTTCAGGTACCATACTGGATTAGATGGCCTTGGAAGTCTTTTCTACCCATCCAATTTGGGCTATAAGACAGTGTCAGGATATTTTCTTGACATTAGAATCAGTGGTAGATTTGTTTGGAAGCTGGCCTCTAGTTGTTTGTGATGGAATATAATGAGTAGAATTTGAGGGTGCAGAGGACTGGTTTGAATGTGGAAATAAGTTATTAATTTATTTTGGGGACCACAGGCATATGGAGACATTCAGTTGTTCCAAAAGAAAAATGGATGTTATATATGGATAATATATATTGTGGATGATCTATATTGAGCATGTCAGTGTGAATCCCCAGAGGCTGCATGATTTCCTCTTAGGTGAACTTCGATTTAGGTAGCCTGGAGTAATTGAGAATTAATTCAGCATGAGGAAGAAGAAGGTTCCAGATCGTATCCAGCCAGTTAATCTGAGTGTACCAGAGAATACAGAGTTAATCCCAGCAGAGTGAATATAGATAATAAAACCATGTGAACTAACTGGCATAGTTCTAACCCCCAATAATCTCTATATGAGAAAAAGAAAGCTTCTAGGGTCAGGGTGCAAACATGTGAAGTTAAGTGGGTGGAGCTATGCCATAATTACTATTAAAAAAATTAAATCAATTGAAATTGAGAAAGGAAAGCAATGTGGAGGCATCATGATATGATAGAAAGACCACTGTTAAAAAAAAGTGTGGGGGGAGGCAGCTAGGTAGCTCGGTGGATTGAGAGCCAGGTCTAGAGACAGAAGGTCCTAAGTTCAAATCTGACCTCAGACACTTCCCAGCTGTGTGACCCTGGGCAAGTCACTTGACTCCTATTGCCTAGCTGTTATCACTCTTCTGCCTTGGAACCAATACACAGCATTGGTTCCAAGACAGAAGGTAAGGGTTATTAAAAAAAAAAAAAAGAAAGAAAGACCACTGTAATTGGAATCATAGGTTGTGGGTTCAAATCAGTTGTTTTTCTTACCATTTATATGAACAAATGTTTTAATCTTTTTTTGCTTTTCAAATTCCTTATATGTTAATGGAGAGAGACTTCATGATCTCTATTACCCTTGTGGGTAAAATTCTAAGATAAGGGGTATTCTAGATGAGTCCTGGTTTCTATTCACAATGAGATGTTTTTACTATCTTTTTGAATATCCTTAAATTAATCCAACTAAGCACTCTGGGCTTACAGTGTACTACCTGGGCAGCAAAAGGCCCAATGGTCTCATGATTCTTCCTCATTTTAAATCCATAGACTCAGAGAGGGGAATATTCTGAAATCAATCTGGGTTAAGAGCTGCACATCAGTGAATGTTCTAATTATTATTTAGCAATTTACCTGCAGCTATTCAATTTGACAGCCAATGACTGGGTACAAAGAAAATGACACTGACTTGTTATAGCACCAGCCATTATATCTGTTGGTTTGCATGTAAAAAATGAAAATTACTTTAGACTCTGTAGTCCAAGGAGCTCCTGTTGTTTCTGGAAAGTCATGCTTGTCTTTCTGACCTTGGTAGTCCTAAAGAAATGAAAAAAATCCTTGTTAAGCATCAATCCACTTCTTTTAAACCTTTACTTTCTGTCTTAGAATCAATATTATTTTTGGTTCCAAGGCAGAAGAGTGGTAAGGATGAGGCAAATTAGGGTTAAGTGACTTGCCCAGGGGCACAAAACTAAGGACAGATTTGAAAATCCACATGTTTTATAGAAATAACAGTGTACCCACAGCATAAATTATCTTTCAGTAAGTCCCCAAGAAAGTTCAGAGGATAGAGTGCTAGAAGTGGAGTCATGAAAACCTGGATTCAGATCCTGCCTCAGATATAGTAACTGTGTGACCATGGGCAAGTCACTTAAACCCTCTCAGCCTCAGTTTTTTCCTCTGTAAAATAGGGATTTACAGAATTGTTGTGAGGATCAAGTAAAATAACATATATAAAGTGTTTTGCAAACTTGAAAGCACTATTTAAATGCTAGTATTTTTATTCAGCAAAGTACAGAATGTTTGAATATAAGATATTAATTTGAATGACCACACTTGAATACTTGTCTTAAGACTGATATGTAAATATACCTCCTTCTTTGGAAATTGGCAAAGAAATGAAATGAGTTAGAAGGTTGCAATGCCCTCTATTAAAAAAAAACCTCTCTCCTCTCCTCACCAAAGGACATCATGAAGCAATAAAAATACCTGCTTTTTCCAAACGGAGTCAATTTATAACACACAAAAAAATTACATAAATGAATATTTGTCAACTTTTTAATTATTTATTCATGAATAGGAAAAGAGGCTCATGTATTTGGCTGTAGTCTTTTGAAAAGCATGCAAATGGGACTCATAAATATGGGAATAAACTAGGAAAAGAGCCATCTTAGGTATCTTCACATTCTCCCAGCCATTAAGTCCCATCACTCCTCATCAGTTCCCTGATTGATGAGTAATGTGTGGCTGACACCCAAGACACACACAGGTTGATTAGTGGCTCAAGGGTAGAAAAAAACATTGAAGTCTGGCTTTGGATCATAACAAGAAGCTGCTGAAAAGCACCCTTTGCTCCTTCTGCAACTTACAATATATGTATACTCTGGGAAAATTTTAAAGGATCCAGATAGAATAGATTGAAAGGCTGATCAATCTTGAGAATGGAAGGAGAAAAAAAAGGAATGGTTATAAAATAAATCTGACAATGTACTATAATGATTTCTTTCCTTTTGAAAAACCATTATGGCTTTTTGTGGGAATGAAGCCCTTAAACACAGAAATAAGGTTAGGCTCCTAAAAAGTATCTTAATGTTTTAGAAACATCTTGCAAAAATGGAAAAATATTATTTTTTACTTTTATTTGTTTCTAATCCTATATCCCTTAGGAGACACATATAGAATACAATGCAGAGATAATAATTTTAATTTTTAAAAGGCTAAGAACTAAGTTTTTCCTGGTTCATGTGACTATGCCTGGCACATCATAGATTCTTAGTAAGTGTGTTTTGATTGATTGATGTTAGTAACTAACCTTTTGCCCTGGGGTTCCAGCTTCTCTTGGGTATCCAGGCAGGCTTTTTGGGCTTGAAGAACTAGGTTCACCCTAAAATAAACATGGTTAAGAAGACATCTGATATTGGAAATACCAACAGCTCTCTTCCTCTTGCCATTTAAACACATTAATTACTTTCTGAGAAAACAAAACAAAATACAACATTTTGCTTCTTTACTTTCCCAGACTCATCTCTTTGGCCATGTTTTGCCTCCCAGTTCTTGGCAGCATAAGTGGTTGTTGGCAGGAAATCTCTCTTACCCATATATTAGTGGCATAAAGAAGCTGTTGAAGGAGTATATGGGACAGCCAGCTCTGTCCCCCTGACATGTCCTACTCCTTCTCTAGTTAATGCATGAATAGTTAGCCATTTGTAGATTTGTAGTATTTGTGGCTAGTGGAGGTGGGGGTGGCAGAGAATTGGATTCAACAGATGACCTCTGAAAGGCACTCAGGGAAAATCAGCCAACATATTCCCAGACTTCCAGGGGAATGTGAGACTGACCAGCTAGTCTAGTCTCTTCCATGCCTGCTCCAGCTCAGGTTACCCTCCCTGCTCTATTTTTAAACTGCATGAATTGAAGTATAAACAAAGAGATAGTGGGTCTTATTCTTCTGTTTCTGCATGAAAGGGAAAAATAGATTCTCTTCTCTCACCCTGTAATATAAGGCTCCATTCTCCTTGCACATGCAGGTTAAAGGCAGCTACTATACCCTGAGGTTAATTTATCCCGTAAATTAATATTTATTTAAGATGAACCCATAGGGGCTTTTCATTTTCCTTAAGTAGGTCTATATCACTGCCTATTTAACGTGTTAGTAGGCAGCAAGGCTGAAATAAAATAGACTCTGGCATTCTGGCTGAAGCTATAGCAAACTAACCATTCCAGAATGGTTAATTTCAACTACTTTTTACATTCTGTAAAAAAAATAATTTCAGGTTGGTCAAATGGCACAAATTAGAAAACAGTCACATACATCTGTATCTTTAACAATTTCTAGATTTTTATCTTGAGCACTGCTGTTCTGCAGAAATCCATATGATCTACATTTCCAGCTATGGTCATGGAAGAATGACAACAGTTAAAGCACAATTTTCCCATGTTAGAAACAAAAGATCCTGTTTGATCTCTTTGATGCTGATGAAAAATAAATCTATTGTTAGGTACAAACCTGCAAATCTTGTGGAAATGGTCTCTTAAGATACTCAAGGCCACTGACTGTCTCATCTTCATGCTATGCTTCTTGCCAGACAGGGATGACTGTCTCCCTGCTCCCTCCCTATACAGCTAAATCACACGCATGTGGTGTATTTTATATACATATAAAATAATTTATATTTATAAAAATTGTATATGTAATATATAAACAAATATAAAAGTATATAATATATAAATTATATATAAATATATTATATAAAAATATAATATAAAATAAAAAATATATATACATTTTAAAAAAAGTATTACTTTAGTTGGACAGCTGCATTTATACTCATCCCAAATCCCTCTTCTCTTCCTTAGTTTCCCAGAACTGTACATTCTTATACAAGTGTTTTATGTGTCTTTGAAGCATCTACCTGTTTTGAACCTGACTAAAGTCTGCTTTCTTCCCATCCCTGACATGGCCCCCATATGTAAATATGTCATTAATGTTCACTCACACTTTGTTCTGAAGAAAGAAAGAATCAGAGCAGGTAGGTGGCTCAGTGGATAAAGAGCCAAGTCTGGAGACAGGAAGTCCTGGGTTCCAATATGACCTCAGACACTTCCTGCCTGTAGGACCATGAGCACTTAACTCTCATTGCCTAACACTTATTACTCTCCTGCCTTGGAACCAATACACAGTATTGATTCTAAAATGGAAGATAAGGGTTTAAGGAAGGAAGGAAGGAAAGAAGGAAGGAAGGAAGGAAGGAAGGAAAGAAGAAAGAGAGAGAGACAGAGAGAGAAAGAGGAAGAGAAAGAAATAAGAGAGAAAGAGAAAGAAAGAAAGAAGGAAGGAAAGAATGAAAGAAAAAAAGAAGAAAGAAGGAATCTCTCAGGTGCACAGCTGTGAGCAGTCCCCCAATAACCACACTGTAGTTGTTTTTGTGTCATAACATTGGGAATGCTGTAGAAGGGATTCATATTCAGGTACAAGTTGAATAAGAAGGTCTCTGATTTCCTTCTTTCTCTTGATTCTGTGGGTGCTAAAGTGAAATGACCTATTACTTCTACTTTTAGTTTTTCTGGAGAAACTCTGCAATATCCTACGGTTGGCACACTTAGTAGAATTTCTGATGTGATATTTTTTTATTCAGAGCTTTGTTCATTCAAAAAACCCCAGGCCCTAAAATATAGTCCTAGGCTTCAGACTATTGGTACTTGTTCTGGGTAATTCCTTGGAACAATAGTGACACCCCCTGGCCAACTTTCAAAATCACACACCAGCCATATTAAAAAGAGTTGGTTTCAAATTCCTATATGAAGGCAGAAGTGCCCGTTACCCAGTAGGCCTGAGGCGATTGTTAAAAAAAAACAAACAAACACTTGTACCCTTCGAGGCATCATTCTTTTCCCAACAAGCTTTGGTTGGTAACTCTCAAGAGTGACGAATATAATTACTAGGATTCCATACCTTTGGATGAACTCCTTTAATCCCTTTTTGTCCAGTTGCTGCTACTTCTCCTGGCAAACCTCGGTCACCCTATGGGGGAAAAAAAGCCTTTTAAAAATACTAAAAATATAATTTGGCAGCTACTTTAAAGCAACCATCAGACTTATTTTGGTGACAAATCTATTTTTTGCTTTTAATTTTTCTAAAACTTATTTTCAGTTCCAAATTCTCTCCCTCCCTATATCCCATCTCCTATGTATCTAGAAGGCAAGAAATATCATTAGACATATTAAATTGTGAAAAAAATATGGTTTTTTGCATACATTTGGTATTTGTTTGTAGAAGCACAGATTTTCCACCTTCCCTCTCCTCAACAGAATGAAATCTTGAAGGCAGATTATTTTTTTAAAATTTTTTTATTTTTTAACCCTTAACTTCTGTTTATTGATTTATAGGTGGAAGAGTGGTAAGGGTAGACAATGGGGGTCAAGTGACTTGCCCGGGGTTACACAGCTGGGAAGTGTCTGAGGCCGGATTTGAACCTAGGACCTCCCATCTCTAGGCCTGGCTCTCAATCCACTGAGCTACCCAGCTGCCCTGGCAGATTATTTTACTTCACTTGTATCCTTAGTTCCTAGCACAGTGCCTGGCATATAATAGACACTTCATTCTTGTGGATTCAGATTGAAATACAACTTTTTTATCTTGAATTATTTTTTTAAATTTTTAAATTTTTATTTTGTGAAATAAAAATTTTAAAATCAGCTTAGTTTCTTCCATGAAACGGGGAGTAGATTTCTACTGGATGAAGAACACCTTCCTTGTTAATGTCTAGCTTGCTAAATTATTCTCCAGTGGGCTCTCCCAGCTATTGGGCCAGGCTGCAACTGTAGGGAAAAGGCAAACATAGTTAACTATTATTTTGCAGAAGTGAACTTGCTAGCCTGATGGCTCTGTAGGAGCCTTTGCTTAAGGATATGCTCCATATGTGACTGAGTGAGTCTTAAGATGGGTCAAGGATTGAGGTTTGGGGACTTTTCTGCAAGTTGCTAGGAGCTGCAGCATGTAGAGAGCAGTTCCGGTTATCAGCTGGCCAGGGCTAAATAGGCTGTTTTCTATCCTTCTCTGACCTAGTAAAGTAGCCCTGGATTTGGATTTAGATGATGGAGCTTAGAATCTGTCACTTCCTGTCTGTATAAGCCTTGGCAAGTCACTCAGTCTCTTAGGATCTTTGAGTCTTTATTGGTAAAATGAATATTAAATGACTTGTACAGGACTACCTACCTCACAGGTTTGGTGTGTGGAAAATGCTTTGACAATTCTAAAGCACTAAATAAACTTGAGGTTTTTCTTTAAGGAAACACGTTTGATATTGATTTGATTTCTCCCATAGCTCATAAAATGCTTTTTATGTAGTTGGTGCTTAATAAAAACTTACTGAATTTTTGAGTGAACAAATGAATCAACATCTAACTAAATCAGAAAGAAATGTGTTTATATAGAACAAGGCTCCCGTTTCTGGTCAGAAAGAGGGAAGGAGAGAGAGAAGGAAGAAGATGGGAAGGGAAAGAGAAAGGAGAAAGAGAGGAAGGTAGGTAGAGAGTTAGAAAGAGAGAGGGAGGAAAAGAGAAACAAGGAGAGTGAGAAGGAAGGAGAGAGGGAGTCAGAGAAAGAGGGAGAAAGGGAGAGAAAGGAAGAAAAATGGAAGAGGGAGAGAGAGGAGAAAAGAGGAGGAAGAGAG
>NC_058132.1:253756369-253784853 GCF_016433145.1 Gracilinanus agilis
GAGAGAGAGAGAGAGAGAGAGAGAGAGAGAGAGAGAGAGAGAGAGAGAGAGAGAGAGCACACAGTGGGAGGGAAAATGATCTGATGATGATGAGGAAGGGTAGGCTTTTCTTCCCTCCCCATGATTGTGGATCCCTTGGGGATTTGTTTACTACTTGAGAACCCTGAGTTAGTTCCTCTCATGGGGAAGGGAGAAAGAGTGGGGCTCCTTGGTCACCACAGATTAATAAAGGAATATATGGATGAGTGAAGCAGTATGGAAGGAGTGGTTAGAGGGCTATCCTTGGAGTCAAAATGATCTGGATTCAAATCCTATCTCTGATACCTCCTGTTTGTGTACTTTTGAAAAAGTTATTTAACTTTTCAGTGACTTAGGCAACTCACTAATAGCATAAGTTGCAGAATAATTGCTGATGCATATTTGTTGGGGAGAATGTATGTTCCCTACTGGGAATTCCATATACAGATGAAATCAAAGGTCTGGGAACTACCTACCAACATCCTCTTCTCCCCCCTCCCCTAAATAAACATGGGTGTGGTTGGAGTTCCTTTCTGGCTTAGCTAGTTTTAAAAATAACTCTTACCTTCTGTCTTAGAATCAATACAGAGTTAAGTAACTTGCCCAGGGTCATATAGCTAGAAAGTGTATGAGACACATTTGAACCCAAGATTTTCTGTCTCCAGGCCTGGCTCTCTGTCCACTGAGCCACCTAACTGTCCCTTGGCTTGTCCATTTTTACAACCATAGTATTCTTCCAAGAGGACAGATACAAACTGTTGAGGCCTGGTGGGGAGGGAGGGCCTTCTGTTTAGAATAACTTCAAGTTCACTAGGGAGTTATCAAGGATGCTGTACTGCCTCTCCCTCAAATCTTCAATTTAGGAAACTGACAGGGGCCCAGTCAATACTCAATAGTCTCCAGGCTAGACCAGAAAGTCTTTTTTTCTGCCCAATTTATTGCTTCTACTTGGTTGTTACTTGACCTTCTGACTTTAACTCTCTCTGACCCAGATCCTTCCTGAGGCCAGCTTGCATTTGGGTTTACCTCTAATCAATTCAATTCAGACCAATAAATGTTTTTTTTTATTAAGGCACCTACTATGTTCAGAACACTGTGCTAAATAAACACTTGGACAGACAAATGACAAAGACAAATGAAAAACAGTCCTTACTCTCCAGAAGTCTATGTTCCATTGACACAGGTAGGAGAGTCAAAGAATGGGTCAGTAGACTTGGATCAGGAAAGTAAATTTAAGACTGCCTCAGATTAGCTGTGTGGCCCTGAGCACCTTAATTTAAGGGTATGTAACTGCTGTTTCACTCAGTTTCCTCCTTGTAAAATGGGGGGGGGGGAATAATAGCACTCACCTCCCAAGTGAGGATAAAATGAGATGATATTTGTAAAATGCTTTGTGAACCTTTAAGTTCTGCCTAAAAGCTATTAGAGGATAAAACAAGTACACAGATAAGCAAAAAGAACATAATTTATTTTTATAATTTTTAAATATTTTTCCATGTTTCCATGATTCATTTTTTTCCCTCCCCCCTCCCAGATCCATCAAGCAATTCCACTGTGTTGTACAAATGTTATCACTTGATACCTATTTCCCTATTATTCATTTTTGCTACAGAATGATCTTTTAAAGCCTAAACCCCAAATCATATACCCATACAGACATGTGATAAGTGATATCATATGTTCTAAAAAGAACGTAATTTGAAAAGGAATAATTACTAACAATTGGGTCAATTGGGAAAAAGACATCTTATAGAAGTCAGTCATCTCATTTTATTTTTTCTTCTCTTTTCATGGAAGCACTCTCTATGAGTTCCCTTCATGCTATCTTAGCATTCCTTCTTGGTTTCCTTTCCTATGCATCCATCCGTTTCAAACCCATTAACAGTATCACACCTCCAAGTTTCTCCTGGACCTTCTCCATTTTTCTCTCTCTATTCTTTTTCTGAACTCATCAACACCCATGGGTCCAAGGATCTTTATGCAGATGACTCCCAGATTTATATATCTACATATTCCACTCTAACTTTTCTCCTGAGCTCTATACCTACTTACCACCAACTGTCTATTAGACATTTTGAACTAGATAAACTGTGGGCATCTTAAAACCAGCATGTCCAAAAGAGAACTCATTATGTTTCCTTCACCTCCCTCCCCCCCAAACCTCCAAATCATCCTCTACTCTTAATTATCACTCACTCAATAGAAGTAGGTGGTACATTGGATAGAGCACTGGGTCTAGAGACTCAGGAAGACCTGAGTTCAAAAATGGCCTTAGATACTTATTAGGTGTGTGACCTTGAGCAAGTTTCTTACCTTCTATCTGTTTCATTTTCCTTAACTGTCATTCTTTAATTTAATTTTAGATTATTATGCTAAACACACTTCCATATGGTCATTATTGTAAGAGCACACTCGTATAAAACCCAAACCTCAAAATAAAACCATAAATACATTAGTTTTCTTAACTGTAAAATAGGGGTAAAAATAGTACCTCTCTCTCAGAGTTGCTGTAATAATCAAATATAGGTACTTAATAAATGCCTGTTCCTTTGTTCCCTTCCCTGATGTATCTAGTCATTAGCCAAATCTTGTCATTTTTATTTCCATGACAACTCTCTCATTTCCTCCTTTCCACTAACACTGCCTTTCTTCATAGAACTGCCAATATGATTTTTCTAAATTGCAGATTTGACCATGTCATACCCCTTGCTCCCTATTACTCTTAATTGCCAAACTCCTCTGTTTGACACTTAAAACTCTTGAAAAATTGTTTCCTCTTTCTCTTTCCAATGGTTTCCTCCAGTCCCACTCCAGTCCAGAAATACTGGCCTCCTTGCTTTGCTACCCCCACCTCATTCCATCATCTATATCCATGGCTTTTTGTATTGGTTGTCCTCCTACATGGCTGGAATGCTCACCCTCCAAGTGTGGAGGTGACTCTTCTCCCTCATGTCTACCTCCTTCAAGGCACAGTTCAAATGTTGCCTTCTTTCAGAAAGTCTTTCCAGTGATGAACTGGAACGACCTCCAGGAATTGATGCAGAGTGAAAGGAGCAGAACCAGGAGAACCTTATACACAGAGACTGATACACTGTGGCACAATAGAATATAATGGACTTTTCTACTCATAGCAATACAATGATACAGGACAATTCTGAGGGACTTAGGAGATAGAATGCTATCCACATCCAGAGAAAGAACTGTGGGAATAGAAACGCATTAGAAAAATTTATGATTGATCACATGATTCAATGAGGATATGATTGGGGTTTTGGGGTTAAAAGATCACTCTATTACAAATATGAATAATATGGAAATAGGTTTTGAACAATGATACATGAATAACTTAGTGGAAATGCTTGTTACCTCTTGGAGAGGGGTAGGAAAGAGGGGTAGGAAAAATCATGAATCATGGAACCATGGAAAAAATATTCTAAATAAATAAATTTAAAGAAGAACCTATTTTCAGGTTCTTCAGGCTGCTAATGCCTTCTCCACTAATACTATCTTGTTGTTGAGTCATTTTTCAGTTGTGTCTGACTTTCCTTAACCTCATTTGGGGTTTTCTTGGCAAAGATACTGGAGTGGTTTGCTATTTCCATCTCCAGCTCATTTGAGAGATGAGGACCTGGGGCAAATGGTAACCAGTGTTGCACAGCTAGTAAATGCCTGAAGTGGGATTTGAACTTGGGAAAATGAATCTTCCTGACTTTAGACTTGGTACTCTATACATTATGCTACCTAGCTGACCAAAGTTGGCTTGTATCTACTTTATATTTGTTTTGTCTATAGTGATATATGTTCACGTTAATCTTTTCCCTTAGAAAACAGGCTTCTTGAGGTCAGTGACTGTTTTTACTTTTTCTTTGTATTCTCATTGCCTAGCACTATGCCTGGCACATAGTGAATGTTTAATAAATGCTTATTGATTGATTGTTGGGGAGGCGTGGTGCCTTAGTTAGAAGGAAACAGGATTCTAAGAGGCAGAGGTGAGGAGGGACTACATCCCAGGTATGTAGGGCAGCCCATGCAAAGACCTGGAACAGGGAGATGGCATGCCAAATTTTGGGAGCAGCAATGAGGAAAGTTTGGCTGGAATGGAGAGTGCACAAAAGGAAGGAATGGGAAATAAACATGGAACTAGACTGTGAAAGACTTTGAATGCCAAGCTGAGTTTATTTTTTATTCTAGAGATAATGGAAAGTCATAGAAGATTCTAAAGTTGAAGAGAAACTTTGGCAGCTTTGTTGAGAGGAGAGATTGGAGAATCAAAGACTAGGGGCAGAGACAAATGAGGAGGTTATTGCAATAGACCAGTTGGAAAGTGATAAAGTCTTGAACAAAGGTAGTATCTGTGTCTGGAGAGAATAGATGTGGGAGAAGTAGAGGACACTGGATCAACAAGTCTTGGCAATGGATACATAGGGAGTGGAAAGTGAGGGAGAGGTAAGAATCAAGGATAATTTTCTTGCATCTAGATCTCAGAAACACTCGACCTCTGGCTCAGCTTAGAGTCACAGAGTGAAGACCCTTATGTACCTCCTGCTCCTGGAGGCCCAACTAGCATCAAATCTGTCTAGACCAGTGATGGGCAAGCTTTTTAAAGAGGGGGCCAAAGGAAAGGAAATGCTCATCTGTCAGTCTGTTTCTAAGGCAACTCTTTCAAAATTTCATCTTATTGTATCCTACTCATTGTATTCGTCTGATTAGCAATACTGTCAGGCAGCTGGATAGAACATTTCAGGGGGCCACATCTGGCCCCCTGGCCATAGTTTGCCCATCACTGGGCTAGACCTTATTTACTGTCTGCTTCGGTGACTGTCTGACCATCCAATCAGGTTTATGATGGCTGGAATTTGGATTTAGGTCTTTCAAAATGTAGTTCAATGTGAGGGAATAAAAAAAATATAATGTAGAATCACTGGCATAAAGATGATGACATAAATATGGTGTTAGAAATAGAAACAATTACAGTTAGTATTTTTTTTCCTGTAGTCTTCTGAGTACAACTACATTAACTAAAGAGGACATATCTGAGTATAGAATTTGTGCCCCTGGCTCTAATTGACAAGTAAAACTGGTGATACTGAAAATTTCTCAAGATCAAAGCAGTAAATGATCTAGACATGAGAATAACAATGATATTTGTTTCCCAGGTAGCTCCCTTCCCTAGAGGAGTTAGGAAGCAAGCCCAATAACATTACGCAGGGTTTCTAACTAGGAATTCCTGATGAAAATGAACAGGTTTTTTGTTTGTTTGTTTTCTGAAAAAACAAAACCGAACTGAGCAGGAGAGGTTACTTGGTATTTAGTACCTTTGGATGCGGTTGGGAAACACATGAAGAGTAGAGAAAAAGTTGCTACAAAAACACACAATTTATGAAAACTGGTTGCTTTCTTTTCTTTCTTTTTTTTTTAAAGCCTTTATCTTCTGTCTTAGAATCTATACTAAGTATGAGTTCCAAGGCAGAAGAACAATAAGGTCTAGGTAAATGAGATTAAGTAACTTGCCCAGAGTCAAACAGATAGGAAGTGTATGTGATTAGGTTTGAACCCAGGACCTCCTGTCTCCAGGCCTGACTCTATTCTCTGAGCCACCCAGCTGCTCCTGGTTGCTTTCTTTCATTTATTTATTTATTACAAATTACATGTAATAAATTTCCACATAAGTTTTCCAAAGTTCTATGATCTAAATTTGTCTCTCTCCCTCTTTTCCTACCATTCCCTCCCAAGCTGGCAAACAATTCATTCTGAGTTATACATGTATTATCATGCAAAATAGACTTCCATGCTTGCTTTCTGTTAGAGACATTTTGAATATTTCTAATCTAGTACATCTCCTAGTAAATTTGTGAGCTGGGTTTGGTGTCATGTTAGGGATTATGTTGGTTCTCAGTGATCCTTTGGGATTCTTTGGCTCAGTGATTCCCAAAGTGAGTGCCACTGCTCCCTGGTGGGTGCTGCAGCAATCCATGGGAGCAGTGATGGCCACAGATGCATTTATCTTTCCTATTAATTGCTATTAAAATTAAAAAAAGATTAATTTCCAGGGGCGCTAAGTAATATTTTTCTGGAAAGGGGGCAGTAGGCCAAAAAAGTTTGGGAACCATTGCTTTGACTCTATTAAAACATAGTGGGAGACCCTTACCTTTATGAGTGAGAAAATAATTTTTGTTGTTTTGTCAATTTAGTTGTTTCCAAATCTTTGTAACCCCATTTGGATTTTTCTTGGCAAAGATACTAGAGTAGTTTGCCATTTCTTTCTCCAGTTCATTTTATAGACGAAGAAACTGAGGGTTACATGACTTGTTCAGGGTCACATAGCTAGTAAGTATCTAAAGCTGGATTTGAATTCAGCCCCCATCTCCCCTCCCCCCCCCCCAGCTCCAGGGTACGCATTGTGCCACCTAGATGCCCAGAGAAAACAACGTGCGTATCTATACCCTGAAATGGCTACCCACATCCTGGGTCCATGCACTAATGAAAGCAGGGATGATCCAGACACAGACAGGACTCTGGGCAGTAATTCCACATAATTCTTTTTGCTTATTTAAGTAATTGTAGGTGCACCCATTTTTCTTAGTGATATTTTACTCTCTATAACTATTAAGAATAATGGATGAAAAAGAATGGTGGTGAGTGGGCATGGAGGGAGGAAGGAGGAGAATTCTTCTTCCCTTCCTTGCTCTGGAAGGTATGTTGTTTTTTCTTCTCCACGTTGATATGGAGAATTATGAGAATTCACAAAAGATCTGTAATTTCCTCCATGTGGGTAACTCCTGGCATGAGAATTCCCTCCATCAGGCCGATTCAATATATCTCTAGATTAATAGATGAGCCTTAGTTTTGCCATTGATTACATGTCTGATTTTGGACAAGTCACCTCTCTGGTCCTCAGTAAAATAAGGTGTATGGACTGGAATATTTCTTAAAGTTTTTTCCAACTCTAATTCTGTGATCCTGAGGGATGTTGTTTGAGGCACAGAGAGATGGAGTTATTTGCCCAGGATCACACAGCTTGTATTGGAGGTAGGCTTTGAATCCAGCTCTCCTTAATTCCAATCTTCCATATTCTATCCAACTATGCTATGATACATACCTTTTTAAGTACAGAGTTACATTCATTAATTCATAGTACATAGTGATTGTCTTTAGAGCTAGAAGAGACTTAAAGAATATCTAGTGTAATTTCCTTATTTAACTGGTCAGGAAACCTATGCCCAGGGAGGTAAGGCGATTTAACTGATGTTATGAAGCTAAAACAGAACATAGTCAGACTTTGAATCCAGGAACTTCAGATCCAATGCTCCCTCCTAAACTTTGGGTACTAGCCAAATGGAAGGTGGCAATGGCATCCTGGTCACATGGTTTAAAGTTCAAATATCTTCTACTCATTTTTATTCAGTCTAGAATTTCATGACACATTTAATATTTAAACCAATCAGTGAACCAAATCATCTCCCAGGTATGGAGAAAGAGGAGTGAAAAAGTGACCTTCCCTGTCATCATATAGCATGTTGTTTTGCTGCACTTATATGTACCTGATATAATATGGTATCTATGCACAATTCTTCCCTTCAAGCACTTGTAATGGGAAAAAGTTGGTGACAGGGGTCAGATTTGCTGACCTAGAGAGCCTGGAGGGGATGGAAGACCTTGAAGAGGTGGCTGTGGGTATGAATCTGAAACTTGTTACCTATGTGACCCTTAGGCAAGTTACTTATCTTCTGTTGGCTGAAGTTTCCTCTTTTGAAAAATGGACGAATTTGCCTAGATGGCCCCTGAAGTCTCTCCCAGCTCTTTGTCTTTGATTATCTCAAACTGATTTTGTTATTGGGGGTATGATTCTAATCTAGGTGCTTTGGTAGTACTAAAAAATATAGAAATTCGGCCATAAACTGGTGAATCTACCTTTGATCTATCTTCTTCACACTACATACAAACATGCATAGTATCTGTGTTTCTATCATGCTGATCTGTTTCAGGGTTGAGAGTGAACTTATAAAAAGTAATTTCCATATTCAAGTTGTGACCAATTGCTACTGTACACAATTTTTATCTTTAAGCCTGAGGCTCTTTCCCCCTTAGGACCTTGGGAGTCAGGTGAATCTTTTTGTCCTACTTACTCCCTATGATGATTTTTAAATTGAATTAATTTTTCAAAAAGTAAATACTCTTTTTTCTCTCCCCTTTCCCTCAGTGAGAAGAACTTCTAGACAATGAGAGGAGAATAGTACCAATGTCAAGAAAGCTGGAAGGAAGACCCTGGGGTTCCACTTCACTCTGCAAGAGCTATTTTTTAGCCCCTTTGACAGAAGAAAAGTCTCTTATGAGAAAGGAATGCAATAAACATTTATAGGGTAACTACTATGTGCTAGCCACTGTGCTAAGCCTTTTAAAAATTTTATCTCAGAACTTGCTTCTTCATCTAAGATTCAAAGATGGCAACTCAAACTGATTGCTTTGATCTTCTTTCATCTCAGGACTCAGGATTTTCCCAAAGGAATCAATCACTTTTAGTTTCAACATGTTTTTTTCCTATGAAGAGGCAACAAAATGGTTTTGAACTGCTTATTGACTATAAATCCATCCATAAAACACAGACCTTTTTAGTTGCTATTGTAAACCCCAAATAAATTTTGCCTCAGTGCATCTTTTGTAAGCCCAAATCAATCTTGACAGTATATAAAATCACTTATGCTTTGTTAGGAAACTGATAGATTTATAGTTCACCTTTTCCCCCTTCATGCCAATCCCTGGCTGCCCATGAAGTCCTTTCAATCCATCAAAGCTAGAATATCCCTGCATGACCAAGTCACATTTATTTAACAATAGTAACCTGCAGCCCTATATTTGGTTCATTGGAGTCACTAAAGCTTCTGGATCACAAAAGACACATGTTAAAGAAAAAAATGATGACAATGACATGAATGGTTCTCTTGATTTCAAAATTTCCAGGTCAAGTCAATGAGAGAGAGATAATTTCCTCTTGACTTGACAGTCCACTCATGTTTATTATTATTTTCATTATTTTCATTAGCCCAATTCTCCATCCTCTGAAGGGGAAAATGTTTATGGAGAAGTCCTCCTGGTTTTCCATTGAAAACAATTATTTCTTTTTTTGTATAAGCATATACAGAGATATTTTATATGTGGTTGCCTAAAAGATCACTCCATTTGGAGGAAAAGAGCCTGACAGAACACTTATGGGGATTCATATGTTGTGTTCTAGGGAGGGGACTACAACAATGTAAGGAATGGACTTTGGCTTAAACTAGTTTCATTCATTCATTGATGCAAACATATTTACTGCACGCCTACTGTTGCAAAGATGCAACACAGTGTGATCAAAAAAGCACTTGATTAAAAGTCAGATGATTTGAATCCTAGTTCTACTACTTTTCTCACAGTCATCTCTCTGGGCTCAGTTACCTTTTCTATGAAATGGGAATAGTGATGTCTCTTCTTTCTTCCGTACAGGTGAAGATCAAATGAAATAATATGTATGAAGCATGTACATTGGAAAAGTTCACTAGTTTGGGAGTTACTGTCTAGTCCTGGATCTACCACTGACTACCTATGTGACCTTAAGCAAGTTATTTAACATTTCCCTTCCTTGATATTGTTGTTGATAAAATGAAGGAATTGGGTTAAATGGGCTCTTAAGGTACTTTCTAGACTTAAATATATGATTCTCTGGTTCTGTGGTCCATTTAAAAAATAATAGAGACATATATAAAGGTAACGTGCGATTCTTATTGAATGGTGCTATGCCATATTAGGACAAAGAACTCCTTCTCTCTAGGACCTTAAAATCTGGTTGGAGAGATAAGTCATATACCACACATACAAAATTATAATATAGTCTAGCATTTAATAATTGCTAAATGGGGCAGCTGGGTAGCTCAGTGGAGTGAGAGTCAGGCCTAGAGACAGGAGGTCCTAGGTTCAAACCCGGCCTCAACCACTTCCCAGCTGTGTGACCCTGGGCAAGTCACTTGACCCCCATTGCCCACCCTTACCAATCTTCCACCTATGAGACAATACACTGAAGTACAAGGGTAAAAAAAAAAAAAAAGCTTGTGCATTAAAAAAAAAATAATTGCTAAATGACAAATTGTGGTATCTACTGGTAATGGAATATTATTGTGCTAAAAGGAATAATGAACTGGAGGAATTCCATGTGAACTGGAACTACCTCCAGGAATTGATACAGAGTGAAAAGAGCAGAACTAGGAGAACATTGTACACAGAGATGGATACACAGTGGCACAATCAAATGTAATGGACTTCTCTACTAGCAGTAATGCAATGATTCAAGACATTTCTGAGGGACCTATGAGAAAGAACGCTATCCACATCCAGAGAAAGAACTGTGGGAGTAGAAAGGCAGAAGAAAAATAACTGCTTGATCACATGGTTCAATGGGGATATGATTGGGGACGTAGACTCTAAATGATCATCCTAGTGCAAATATCAATAATATGGAAGCAGGTCTTGATCAATGGCACATGTAAAACCCAGTGGAATTGCTCGTTGGCTACGGGAGGGGGGTGGGAAGAAGGGAGGGAAAGAACATGAATCATGTAACCATGGAAAAATTTTCTTAATTAATCAATAAAAATAATTGCTAAAGGGGGCAGCTGGGTAGCTCAATGGATTGAGAGCCAGGCCTAGAGACAGGAGGTCCTAGGTTCAAATCCGGCCTCAGACACTTCCCAGCTATGTGACCCTGGGCAAGTCACTTGACCCCCATTGCCTACCCTTACCAATCTTCCACCTATAAGTCAATACACAGAAGTTAAGGGTTTAAAAAAAATAATTGCTAAATGAATGCTATAAATGTTACATTCTAGTCGAGGAGGCAATGATTAATTTTAGCTAGTGATATATTAAGTCTATAACTTCTAGAGAACACACAATCAAAAGTTCCAAAACAAAGGCTCAATTCTCTGTAAGTTTACAAGTTTACAACTATCCACATGTTTTATTTCCTATTAGCTTGGTTTTGATTGTTGTTTGGTACGAGGAGGGGGGGCAGTTGCAATAACCAAGGCAAGGATGAACCTAGAGCAGTGATGGTGAACCTATGGCATGGGTGCCAAAGATGGCACATAGCACTCTCTGTGGGCATGTGGCTGCCCTCCCCCCACCCAGATTTTATTACTATAAAGGCAAAAGGACTTGGGTGGAACAGCTCCCCTCCCCCTCTCCATTGTGCCTGACAGCAGCCCAGTGGGAGTACACAGGGAGTAAGGTGGGCAGCTCATAGGCAGAAGAGCTGGAGGGGAATGGAGAGCTGGGGCCACTCTCCTCCTCCCCTCTACACTTGTTGAGGACATTCCTCACTTCACCACCCCTCTGTGTAGCAGCCCAATGGGTGCACTTTCTCCCTCCCCTGTATGGGGTAAGGGGGGTGGTGGGGCAAGCTTGGTACTCAGAGGGGTGAGGCACAACATATGGTCTCTAAAAAGTTTGACATTACTGACATGGTGTTGGTGAAGAATGTAAATTATATATCCCCTCTCAGATTTTCTCAGATTTGGTTCTTCACATGAAACTCTCAGTCTGGGGAATGGTTATGAATTTTGCCTCACAGATAATGCTACAGATTCCTTAAGGGAAATATAAATTCCTGGTGAAGGCATTTAAGAAAGGGAATATCTGATATATTAATTGAATTTCCAGATGATGTTGCTTTCCTGGGCCCCTAAAACACTATGCAAAATTGGGAATATAGACAAATGCAACTAACAGGCTTCCCCAATTTGATTTTAGGTACCATGAACATTTAACTAAGAGAAATGGTATAAAGGGTTGATCAGGGAATTACTTGCTAAATTTGATGAACTTACAGGTGATGAACCTTTGTTTGGGACTTTTGAATATATCTTCTTATGGAGAGTGTGGGTCAGCTCTTGGGACATCATGGAGCATGGGTCTCAGTTATTGAGGTTGATTTTGTTGGATTGTATTATTGTGAGAAGAGCTACCTCTTTGTGCTGGCCTCTACAAGGGAATCTTTAATGGAGGGTTTGGCCTTTTCTCTTTTTCTAAGGACAGATCAGAATACAGTGGAGACATATAAAATTTGCATGTGGTTTCAGAGGAGAATTTCTAGATCTTATATTCCTGCTGCCCTCCTCCCTCATTAACTTTCTTTAAATGTATGTTGAACTGAATTGATCTAGGAAGGTACTGTGCCCTAGAAGTCAAAGGCAGAATGTGTCTCAGGTTGGAGGACCTTGATCAATAGGGCCAAATGCTGCATAAAGGTTGATGAAGACTGGGAAAGGATCATTGAATTTATTGATGGGGAAGACATTAGTGATTTTTGGGAGGAGAGTTTCAGTAGAGTGGTAAGGGCACAAAATAGATTGAAAGGTATTTGTTAAGGATAAAAGTGGTTGGTAAGGAAGCAGGGTGTTGAGCACAGAGCATTTATTTATGAAGTTTTGTTGAGAAAAGAGAGGAGGAAATAGGATGAGAGAGGAGACTACATGGTTTCTGTGTAAAGATCTAGAAAAAGATCTTATCTTTGAAGAAATTTTACTAGTTTAGGGTACTACAAAACACAATGCTCAGATCTAGCCCCAAGGGTTAGAGAGTTATGAGCTTCAGGGGTGATTGACACTGAGGCATAATTGGAGGTCAAAGAGAAGATTTCTGAAACAGGTATAAAACCTAGGGATGATTTATTTCCTCCTTATTAACTCTTGGATCAATCTTCATGGATTCTTCTCTGATATAGTGCATTTAGGAAAAGAATGGTTGTGGGGGTTAGTATGATGCTTTATTCAAGGTCCTTTATTTAAGTTGATTAACTTGATATCTTCTAGATCAGTGGTTCCCAAACTTTTTTGGCCTACTGCCCCCTTTCCAGAAAAAATATTACTTAATGCCCCCTATCACATACTATCACCGCCCTCTTACAGTTATTCACCACCCTCAAATGCACCTGTGGCCATCACCGCTCTCCTGGATTGCTGCAGCACCCACCAGGGGGCGGTGGTGCCCACTTTGGGAATCAGTGTTTTAGATCATCCTTGCTTTGATATGATCCAGAATGTTGATAATTTATGTGTAACAAAGACCCTGCTAGTGTTCCTTCAAGCAATCCAAGATGCTAGCTAAATCAGTTGTACAACACTTTCCTAATTGATTATCCTCATTTAAATATGGCCTCTAGGCTGCTGGAAAGAATCAAGTGGTTAGATAAGTGCCGTTGTCTAACCAATGAAAAAGAGATCCTAAAATAGGTAGTGAATCTGCTCTTCTACTTTGAATAAAGAGACTGCTATCCGTTAATTCTTTGACCAACACTTAATGGATCAAAATGGCTTCCTTTTCATTGAGTCATGGAGGATCATAAATATGGGCACTATTTAGTTCTTTATGAAAATAGAGGACTGTTTTAGAACCTGATGAGCAGTCAGGTATAGTTCTCAAGGCCACTGCTCTGAATTGGAACTAATCTAACTAGGGTTTCCTCAGATTCCATCAAAGTTTATAAAAAGCCAAGTATGACAGTGGAAATAAATGTTTCCATTATGCAACAGAAACAGATTTGCATATATATGCAAACTATAAGATAACTCTTATACAGTTTAAAAATCTTGTTATGAATTTTTGGTAAATCAACTGGCATTTCAAGTTGTAGATATGTGCTTATGTTTTCATCAGCACAAACTTTTTTAATAAATTAGATTTAAAAATAAAGTAAATGAAAAAATACAGCTACTAAGGTACTTGATGTTATCAACCTTGGTGCTAATATATTTTGGCAGTGGATTCTAAGAAGGATGAAAGTAAGAATTATGAGCTTTTCTGAGGCTGATTTATTCAGATTCATTCTATAAAGAAGTTCATAGTTCTGGGACTTGGCATTGAGAGAATTTCCCTTATTCCCCAAAACAAACAATGAGCTTGGCTGAAAGTGCCAATTACTGTTCAGTTTTCCACTTCACTCTGTCAAGGCGGATATAGCTAAACTACTTTATAAACTCTTTTATAAACTACTATGGAGGCACTGGAAAGAGTGCTGGATTTGGAGTCAGAGGACCTGGATTCAAATCCAAGTTTTCCCACTTGTTATCTATGTGTCCTTAGGAAAGTCATACTTCTCTGGGCATTAGTCGTCTTATTTGTGAAATGAAGGGGTTGGATTAGATGGTCTCCAAAATCCTTTCCAGCTATATATCTGTGATATGAGGTTCCTATCCTTTTTTTTGGGGGGGGTCATGGACCCTTTTAAGCAATTTGGTTAAGAATACAGACCCTTTCTCAGAATTATGTTTTATTATTGCAATTCATATTCAAAGAAAATGCTAAATTTCAGCTAGAGGTTAGTGAAAATAATGATGTAATTTTCCCCACTCAAGTTCATAGACCCCCTGAAATCTGTCCATGGATCTTTTGGTCCATGAATCTCAGGATAAGAACTTCTGATCTATTGTTTGATAAATTATATATTCATACAAGGTCATTTTCTTTGTGAGTGGAGGCATTGATGACCGTGAACTCAAATAAAAAAGGATGAATAGAATAAATATACCAACTATATTAGACTATATACACATTAAAAGTGAGAGGCAGCAAGATGTACTGGATTAGAAGAGCAGTCTTGAAGACTTGGGCTCAAATTTTGACTCCGACATACATTAGTTGTTTGAATATTGGATTATCACTCCACCTCTAAGTGTTCAAAACTTCTATTTAAGGTTATAAATTACTGAATGAATTGCTGACTGTAACAAATGGGTTGGATTTAAGCTAAGGAAGCAAGCAAGCAAACATATATTCCTGAAGTGGATTTTAGAAGAAGCCCAGGAAAGAATCTTGAAGAAGAACCATTAGGGAGGGGCCAGAAGAGGAGAAGAATTCTGTGAAGGTTTCTAACTCTACACTCTACACATCTCTCTGAACTTTGGTTGGGTGAGGGTTTTGGGTGTTGGTTGATCCTGTGTGAAACTGGGACTTCTGAACCCCAAAATTTAGAGATTTTTCTGGAGAATCAACTGCTAAAATTGCTCTGCCAACTTCATTCACCAGCTAAGAAGAGATTTGATATAGCAGTGCTCTAATTTGGGCCAAAGAGCCCAGACTCCCGGGGGAGCAGGCTCTTGGGACTTTTGTTTGAACCAGCTTGATCCTTTTACCCTGTTATTCCCCCTATTTAGTTATTTAGATTAGTGGATAGGAGTTATTGGATTTTGGGGACAGTTACTGAGATAAAAGCTTTAGAAGATATCCAGTACTGCTCACACCAGAAAACAGCTCATCTTGATAGAGTAGCCTCTTTACCCTCTATCCTAAATTACATTACCCTTTCCTTGAACCCTAAATTACTTTATCTTTAAACAAATCTCTGTTCAGTAATATTAATTATGTTGAATAGAATTTTGGAATAGTGATCTTGAAGTGGGGAGGTGTTGTCGGGTGGCTGAAGGGAGGACCAGAACATTCTACTCCATCTTGAGGGAAAAACCATTTGGAAGGAGTTGGGGGAGGTTTGATTGGACATTAGTGGCTCTGAACATGGGACAATGTCCATTTAGGTCTCAAACTGTTCCTAACACCTACCATCTTCACAACAACCCTTCCATTTTGGGGAGTCCCCTTGCAAACTGCACCCTCTAAAGTCTTCCCAGTAAGGGGGGGTAGTAAGCAGCTTTGGCCCAAGTATTCCTGTTAGGTGGGGGTGAACAGAGCTCACCCCAAATAACATCAACACCCCTCTCTTACATGACTGTAAATTTCTATATAAATATGTAAAGGAAATTTCTATATCAGGAGTTCCTTGTGTTGATGAAATCAATGTTCATACAAACAGAAAGTATCAAATGAAACTCACAAAAAACTTGTGAATCATAAATTATGGAGATATGACCAACACTGGAGTGAAATATTTGAATATCTTATGCATATTGCTTTAATTTCTAACCTATTAGGAACTTTGCTTTATATAGATAGTGGCCATGCATCAAAAGTTCAAGTTTATTTACTTTTTTTAAAAAAAGTATATTTGGTATCTTACAATTGACTAGGAAAGTTTTAAGGCTCATAATAGGAGACATTCACCCAGCAATATGACTTCACTGAGCCTAATTCTGTTAGTACCTAATGAGCTCTGCCATGATAATGACACAGCTGGTAAAGCACATAACTTTGGAGCCAAAATAATAGAAAATGAGAAGTTTGTATTTGAATATCACATCTGCATTAAGGCTTCATTATATGCATTTACTTATGCATCTGTATAATAGAAGACAAGAAAATCTGAGTGGCAAGGCTTTTGTTCCCTTTGAATAGAAATGAGAATTCTTCCCAGCTTTACATCTATGATGTCATGATCCTATTGTTCTTTTAAAAATGCCAAGTATATAGATAATCCCAGCTCTTTCATTACTCAAATGACAGAAATGTTTATCAATGATCAAACCAACTCTACTATTTTAAAAATCTATTACCTTTGTTTGAGGGAGCTCTTTTTCTGGAGCACTTCTTTCTCCTTGGACAATTTGAGATCCCTGGCAAAATAAAATAAAAACATTTTGGGATTTTGTCAAATAAACAGTTTTGCAACATTTAATTTGGTGATATTCCTTTGTATACTTGTACCTTCTTCGGACTTATTAAAATAGAATCACTAGGGTGAGTTATAAACGTTGAATGAGGAGCACCTGACTGGGGTTCTAGTCCTAGATCTCTCACTAGTATGTGATATTGGACAATTCATAGTCTACTATGACACCCACTAGTTTTTTCTGCTTTATTGGTATTTAGGAAGTAATTTTTTAAAAATCTGAGGCTCAGTTAATAGGGAAGCATCATAGAGATAGTATTTTTTTTCCCTCTGGGGGAAAAGAATGCATTTATCCCAATATGAAGTTTGAGGAAATGTTTGAAAAGAATCTCTGACTTCAATAGCCAATATAAATTAAAAAAAAGATAATCTGATGTAATTCGACTCTATTAAATCTGGTAATATTTTTAATGGTACATGAACAATGTACCTAGATCTATTTACTTTTACATTCAAATAGATATTCTTCAAAATTTATTTTTGATGATTTATCCCTTGTTTATTTGAGTATATGATTTAGGGTTTGGTTTTTTAAAGATTATTCATCTGCAAAAATGAATAATATGGAAATATGTTTTGCATGAAAATACCAGAAAACCCAGAAAAAAGAAAAAAAAGAAAAAACCTATTATTCAAAATATAGTCTGAAAGATCATCTGGCTCACTGTTCTGTTATAGTTCAAAAGCACTGAATACAGAAAGGTGAAATAGTCTCTTGGAAAGATTTCCTAATTCATTTTTATAGACTTTCATTTTATTTATTTGATTTTTCATTTAAAATATTTTTCCATGTTTACACGATTCATTTTCTTTTCTTCCCCTCTTCCCTGCCCCCTCCCAGAGCTGACAAGCAATTCCACTGGGTTGTACAAATGTTATCACTTGATATCTATTTCCATATTATTCGTTTTTGCTATAGAGTGATTTTTTAAAGCCTAAACTCCAAATCACATCCCCATATATACATGTGATAAGTAATGTCATATGTTTTGCTTTTGCATTTCTACTCCCATAGTTTTTTCTCTCAATGTAGACAGCATTCTTTTACATAGTCCTTCAAAAGTGCCCTGGCTTGTTGCATTGCTACTGGTAGCAAAGAAAAAAAACAAAAAACAGCTACAATGTTCTTCTGGTTCTGCTCAATTCACTCTGCATCAGTTCACTGAGGTTCTCCCAGTTCATATAGAAAGCCTCCGGATCATTAATCCTTATAGCACAACAATATTCTATCGCCATCATATACCACAATTTGTTTAGCCATTCTCCAATCAAGGGACACACCTTCATTTTCCAGTTTTTTGCCACCACAAAGAGCGTGGCTATGAATATTTTTGTACAAGTATTTTTCCTTACTATCTCTTTGGGATACAAACCCAGCAGTAGTATTGCTGGATCAAAGGGTATGCATTCTTTTAAAACTCTTTGACCATAATTCCAGATTGCCTTCCAGAATGGCTGGATTAATTCACAACTCCACTAACAATACATTAGTGTCCCTATTTTGCCACAACTCCTCCAACATTTATTATTTTTCTTTACTGTCATATTGGCCAATCTTCTAGGTGTGAGGTGTTTTGATTTGTTTTTCTCAGCATTATTTTGATTTGCATTTCTCTAATTATAAGAGATTTAGAACACTTTTTCATGTGTCTATTGATAGTTTTGATTTCTTTATCTGAAAACTGCCTATTCATGTTCCTTGACCATTTGTCAATTGGGGAATGGCTTGATTTTTTGTACAATTGACTTAACTCCTTATAAATTTGAGAAATGAGCCCTTTGTCAGAAGTTTCTGTTATAAAAAATTTTCCCCAATTTGTTGTTTCCCTTCTAATTTTGGTTGCATTGGTTTTGTTTGTGCAGAAACTTTTAAATTTAATGCAATCAAAATTATTCATTTTACATTTTGTAGTATTCTCCATCTCTTGCTTGGTCTTAAATTCCTTTCTTTTCCATGGATCTGACAGGTATACTGTTCTATGTTCATCTAATTTGTTTATGATTTCCTTCTTTATAGTTAAGTCATTTACCCATGTGGGAAGCCAATAAGAGAAACAGAGTCTCAAATAGATAAAAATCTGAGACTCCTTTTTTGACCCCTTTTGTGATCCTTGTGGTTTCTTGTTGAAAAGTATTGTGGCCTTATTGAAAAGCTTTAATTTTCGAGCAAATCAGTAGTTAAGAGGTTAACATTGTTCCCCTTTGGTCAGAAATGCAGCCAAGGCCAAAACCTTAGTTTAGCAGGGCCATTTGCCCCTGAAAAAAGTATTCTCAGACTTAACTTGCTGATAATCATGCAGCTGAAGGTTCAGCCTGGTTCTTATCTTCACCTTGAAGTTTCTGAGGTTTCCATGTGTTGTCTAAACTCATTGCAATATCTACAAAGCTGAAAAACTCTCTCTGTGCTTTTGGGTGAAAGGGAGTCTGAATTTTCATATATAATAAACTTGTGACTCAATGGCACTTCGGAGAAGCAGCTATGAGTTAACAGTCAAGATAGATTCCAATGTCTCATTATTTCCTTATCAACTAAACTGTCATTATTAGATTATCAGAGATGATAAATAGATCTCAACATACCTACTCTGAGTTAATCTTGGTATAGGATAAAAGATGTTGATCTAAGCCTAATTTCTCCCACACTGTTTTCTAATTCTCCCAGCAGTTTTTGTCAAATAGTGGATTCTTATCCCAAAAGCTGGGATCTTCTGGTTTATTGAAACACTATCTTGCTACTGTCATTTACCCTAGGTCTATTCCACTGACCCTCCCTTCTATCTCTAAGCCAGTATCATATTATTTTGATAATCACTGCTTTATAGTATAGTTTGAGATCTGGTAATGCTAGGTCTCCCTCCTTCACATTTTCCCCCACTATTTCCTTTGATATTCTTGATCTTTTGTTCTTCCAGATGAACTTTGTAATACTTTTTTGTAATGCTATTAAAAAGTGTTTTGGTTCTTTAAAAAAAATCCTTATCTTCCATCTTAGAATCAATACTGTATATTGGTTTTAAGGCAGAAGAGTGGTAAGGGCTAGGCAATAAGGGTTAAGTGACTTGCCCAGAGTCACACAGCTAGGAAGTATTTGAGGCCAGTTTTGAACCCAAGACCTCCTGTCCCTGGACCTGACTCTCAATCCATGGAGCCACCTAGCTGCTCCCCATTTTTATAGATTTTCTTTGAAAATCTATATATAATTCTTCAGATCTCTAAATAAGCATTATTTTGTTGTATATGAGTTATTAAAAAAGAAAAAAGAAAGGAATGAAGCATAAGGAGGGAAATCACACAGAATGGAGATTTTTAGCCCAATGTATTATTTTTCCTTGAATAGAAAGCTCTTCCATCAACACAGATAAGCAACTTATTGATAACCTACAGTTTCAGAGAGTTTTTTATATTTACATGTATCTTTTTGTCAAATGATGCTTCCTCTAGTGCAGGGAGGGGAGAGGAGGGAAGGAGGGAGGGAGTTATATGAAATTTTAATGTAACAAACAAAAATTAAAAAATTTTAATGTAACAAATAAAAAAAATTGCCTGTATTTAGAGGATGTTACTTGCATGTGTTTTCATAGTTAGTGTGTGCCAGTCAACAAGCACTTATATGTCATATATACTATATGCCAGACATTGTACACATAGTAGGGGATACACTGGGTGTACCTCCTCGGTCCCCCTCCCCCCAAAAGCAAAAAAGACAATCCTTTTTCTCAAGGAGTTCATAGTCTAATGGAGGAGATAACACACAAAAAACTATGTATAAACAGGGTTTAGACAAGATAAATTAGAGATAGTCAACAAAGAGAAGATAGCATTAAGAACAAAGGCTTCATGTAGAAGGTAGGATTTTAGTTGGACCTTATAGGAAGTCAGGAAAACCAGGAGGCAGAGATGAGGAGGAAGAAAATTCCAGTTATAGGGGATAGCTGGTGAAACTGCTGGGAGATGGGAGATGAATATCTTCCCTTTTAAATACTTATCTTCCATCTTAGAATCAATTCTACATAATTGTTCCAATTCAGAAGAATGGTAAGGGCCAGGCAATGGGGGTCAAATGACTTGCCCAGGGTCACACAGCTAGGAAGTGTCTGGGCCACATTTGAACCCAGTAGCTCCCATCTCTGGACCTGGTTCTCAATCCACTGAACTATCTAGCTGCCCCTGAAGATAGATGTCTTGTTTGAGGAATGGCAAAGAGGCCAGTGTCATTGAATGGTGGAGTATAGATGGTGAATAAGGCGGAAGAGGATTGGGAATTTAGAGGGTACCAGCTTCTAAAGGGCATTAAACTCCAAATGAAGGATTTTATTTTTGATACAGGAGGTGTTAGGGAGCCACCAAAATTTACTGAATAGGTGGATGAATGGGGAGACCTGTATTTGAAGATCAGAAGCAGGATTTAAATACAGGTCTTCCTGATTCTTAGGCTAGTCTTCTACCTATTATATCTGCTGACATTTATTTACTTAGTGCTTTATATGCAGTATCTCATCTAAGTCTCACAACTGTGAGGTAGGAACTACAGTTATTACTATTCATATTTTACAGATGGATAAAATGAAGCACACAGAGGAAATAACTTCTCTTTGTTCATAGTTAATAAATACCAGAGGCAGGATTTGAATGTATCATCCATGACTCAGGATATACAAATGAAACAAGAGCATAAGCATTTGGGGGTATACCAGCTAACAATTCAAACTGTTATTTTTAACTGGCAGGAAGGTTATAGGAAAGTTGATTAGTTTTCCCAGAGTTAGATTTATAAGTATCTAATAAGTCATATGGCCATAGATAATTGGATATAGGACTGAGATTTCTTTTTTTTTTAACCATTTACCTGCTATCTTAGTATTAATTCTAAGACAGAATAGAGGCAAGGGCTAGGCAATTGTGGTTAAGTGATTTGTTCAAGGTCATGCAGCAAAGAAACGACTAAGGCCACATTTGAACTTAGGTCCTCCCAACTTTAGGCCTGGAGTTCTGTGCTACCTAGTTGCCCCTTGGACTAAGATTCTATGCTGTATTGGTGAACCCATGGCATGTGTGCCTCCATGTGTGGGAGGAGGCAGCTCCCTTCCCCTTCTCCACAGCGCCTGAGTACACAACTGCTCCTCTGTCCAGCAGACCAAAGCAAGCACTTCTCCCTCCCCTATCTGGGGTAATGCAGGGGGCTCACGGGCAGCTTGAGGGTGCAGTTTGGGCACACCATCTCTAAAAGGTAGGCCATCACTGTACCTGGTTTAATGTGGACTTTCAGTATTGTATGAGCAGTTTCTAGATTCCAGATCTGAACTACTATTATTTAGGTGATCTGAGTTGAACAATTTTGTGCAATAATATGCTTTTGGTGCACAGCATGGGTATGAGAGAGCTATGATTGCAAGTGGCTAATGACAAAATCCTTTTGAATTCAAAAGAGTTTTAAAATTGTCGACTGTGTAGACAATTTGCATTTCATAATTAGGAAAAAACACTAGCTGTTACTCTGCTTCCTGCTTTGCTATCCTCATGGAATTCTTGCCTATAGGTGATTTGGTGGACCCAGGAAAGATATGTGAAAGCACCCAGAAACTGTAAAATATTATACAAACTTATTACTACACAAATCTTGCCTCTCCCGCTTCTGTTCCCCTCAATGATCAGAAAAAAGCAAGCATCTTTGTTTTCTCTTCTATCTGCAGTCTTTTTTCATCAAATGGACCCTCTGGACCAAGGTCCAAGGAAGAGAATACAGCTGTCATTGGGCAAATAAACTGTGGGAAATAAATATTGAAGACAGGAGTTCTTAATCTACTTTTTATACATTTCGTTTGATATTTTTAGCTATATTTCAATATAATTTGTTTCCTTCATTATCCTATATATATATTTTTTGCATTTAAAAACATTAGAACAGTACAAAAACCATAAAAACCAAGAAAGAATTTATAGACTTCAGACTTTCTAAGAGGGTCAGAACACAAAAAAATTAAGAATTTTTGATCTAAGGTAACAGTGAAGGGAACTCATCCTAAAAAATACATGGGCTGTGGTATATGGAGCAATGTTTTGTGAGATGTGACTTGATATGAACTATATCCAAATCATTAAATAGTTAGTTGTGTCCTGATGGCTTCTATTAAAATTTGAATTTCTAATGTATATTTTAAAATAACCTTCATTAGTATGGGGGGTAGTTAAAGAGATATTGATGAAATAAGATATGAAATATTGGTCTTGTGTTCTTAGTCATAGTAATTGTGGAGCACTCATCCACCAGAACATCTAGTAGCTGTTGTGAAATCATTCATCCAAGCAAGTGAACGCCAGGTGCTCAAGACATTTGTAAGCCATTAGGGAAGCAACCACATCTTCACAAATTCTCTGGGAGTCTTACATTTAATTTCAGAAGGTCAAAGAACATGGCTCTCCTTTATATAAAATACCATTTTAAAAGAAGATATTTATACCTATCATCACATTAAGATTTGAAAACTAAGAGGGTAGCTGGGTAGCTCAGTGGATTGAAAGCCAGGCTAGAGATGAGAGGTCCTAGGTTCAAATCTAGCCTCAGACACTTCCTAGCTGTGTGACCCTTGGCAAGTCACTTAACCTCTATTGCCTAACCCTTACTGCAATTCTGCCTTCGAACCAACACACAGTAAGGTTTAGAAAAAAAACCCTGAAAACTAAGATAAAAAATGCAGCATTGCTTTTTTTTTTTTTTAAACAGAATTTCATTGGAGTAGGAAACTTTCTTTACAATGAAGATAAGTACCCACTTTGTAGCTTAAGACTAGAGTTAGAGTTACCTTAGCCTTTATAATCAAACTGATCCATCTAACTCATGTTAAAAATATCTGATTTCCAAGCTGAAGTCCTTCCCCAGTTGCACAAAAGAATGGAGCTTCCTTCCATTTCCTTTCCTGATTATCTGCTGGGCTAATCAGTAGCTTGCTGTCTGATAACAGCCTTTCTATCCCATCCACCCCCAAACAGACCTATGTAATGTCAAGGGAAGTTCTTTTGTTTGTCTTTCTATACCTTTGTCTGTTCTTTAGGATATATAAGCAGGGATTGGCTAATATAAATAGAATCATTTAAATTGTCTATCCTGAGTTTGAGCCCTAGAGAGATAATAGGGAAAAATATGTGTACAAAAATATTCATAGCCACGCTCTTTGTGGTGGCAACAAATTGGAAAATGAGGGGGTGTCCATCGATTGGGGAATGGTTGAATAAATTGTGATATCTGATGGTAATGGAATACTATTGCGCTGAAAGGAATGATGAGCTGGAGGATTTCTATGTGAACTGGAAAGACCTCCAGGAACTCATGCAGAGTAAAAGGAGCAGAACCAGTAGAACATCATACACAGAGACTGACACCCTGTGGCACAATTGAACGTAATGAACTTCTCAACTAGCAGCAATACACTGCTCTATCCACTGACCCACCTAACTGCCTAATTTCCTTTAATTATTTAAAAACTATTATTGCAAGACACAAAAATACTTAAGAACCTCTGCTTTAGGTAATGACTCAGGACAATTCTGAGGGACTTATGAGAAAGAGCGCAATCCACATCCAGAGAAAGAACTATGGGAATAGAAATGCAGAAGAAAAATATATGATTGATGGGGATATGATTGGGGATGTTGTTTAAATGATGTTTAAATGATCACTCTATTGCAAATATTGATAATATGGAAATGGGTTTCAAAAAACCATACATATAAAACCCAGTAGAATCGCTTGTTGGCTTTGGGAGGGGAGAGGAAGGAGGGAAGGAAAAGAACATGAATCATGTAACCATGGAAAAATATTCTAAATTAATTAAATAAAAATTTAAAAGATTGACTATTTTTTGGCTTAATATAACTTTGTATAATTTTTCAGAAAGGTAAAGTTTTACTGCTGTAGTATGATTTTTTTAAATGTCTTTGAATAGATTACTCTTTGTACAATGTTCCTAGATTCCTCTAGGTCAGGGGCCTTTAAACTGAAGTTCATGGATAGATTTCAGGGGGTTCGTGAACTTGAATGGGAAAAAATACATAATTATTTTTAGCAATCTTCAGCTGAAATAAGCATTGTTTTCCTTTATTAATTTTTAAAACTTTACCTTGTCTCTGAATTGATACTAAGTATCTGTTCCAAGGTAGAAGTGTGGTAAGGCTAGGAAATTGGGGTTAAATGACTTGCCCAGGGTCACATAGGCAGTGTCTGAGGCCATATTTGAACCCAGGACCTCCCATCTCTAGGATTGGTACTCTATCCACTGACCCACCTAGCTGCCTAATTTCCTTTAATTATTTAAAAACCATTATTGCAAGACACAAAAATACTTAAGAACCTCTGCTTTAGGTAAAAGCAGACCCAATACCTTCCCTATTCCCCAATTCCCCTCTTTGGCTTCTCCTCCTATACCCCTAGTTACATTCTAATTTATAGAAGAACAGTTATTTATATACATCGTATCCACTTTACTAGAGTGTAAACTCCTTGAAAATGTGGACTCTGCTGAGTCTCATCTTTGTATTTTTAGCACCAAGCTCTTTGAACTAATTGCATATGCTATATCAGTAACTTTTTCCCTGCATAATCCCTCTGCTCCTGTTCATGAATCACCAAGGTGGCCAAAGAAATGGCCGTGGTGGCCTGCCTTCTGTTCATTAAACACATAAGAGGCATTTGATAAAGGTTTATTGAGTTGGCTTGAATAGTGTGAATGTTTTCATGTGATACAATGTCTGCCTTACAGTTATTTCAAATACTTTTATATCAGGAAATGGGTTTACCATTTTTTTTTCTTCAGGATATCATAATAAAGAAGGTTGATACATACCTGGCCACCTTTTATTCCTGGAATGCCACAGTCACTTCTTTTGCCCTTTGGGAGAGATCATAAATATTAAATATAATTTTTTTGTCATATAGTGTAACACTTGAAAATTTTAACTTGCTTCTTAACCTCTTCTTCAACAGCACCAGTGATAGCTGATGATGCCCTGCCACCAATAGGGATATAGAGACAGAAATCCTGGGAATGACAAACCTCCTCAGACTTCTGGTCCTACTTCCAGCCTGCTTTATTCATTTATTCATTTTATGAATTATGTTATTAGTCACATGTGGAACATTCTGGATTATCATTTTTATTTTATAGATAAGATATGGTAGCAGAGAAGTCAAGCAATAGATCCACGTTTGCAGCCAAAATATAACTAGCATGGGGGCAAAGGAAATCTGACCCCAGAAGATGACGTTTAGTAGATGTGGTGCTTCTACAGTGACTGACACTTTTTTTTTAAACATTTATTAATATTCATTTTTAACATGGTTACATGATTCATGCTCCCACTTTCCCCTTCACCCCCCACATTCCCCCCACCCATGGCTGACACACATTTCTGACTGACACTTTTTTGCACCTAACCCTGGGTCCTGCCTAGCTTGTAGAGCACGGCCATTGCCAACAGGGTCTTGTTATGACCATATGTTAAGACCACAATGGCTGGATTCTCCCACACTGGCAATGTGGCTAGATTATAGTGGGAAGAGGGTACAGATTGAATGTTTAAGCCCAAGGCAATGATCTTTACTTCTCTCTCTTCCTGGAATTTCACTGGAACCCATTGAACTGTGGAAGAAATGTGAGTAATTGGTCAGTGAAATCAAGGAACTGGCCTGATTTCATTTAAATATTCACAGAGTATGATCTAGTATTTTTTAAAATAATAAATTGTATTAGGACTACTGGTTTAGAGCTAGAAAAAAAACCTTATGAGACCATCTAATTCTTCATAACTCTTTGGTTCTTTTCCCAAATACACGATGTGTACATTTTCTACTCGAAGGAGTTCTTGCGGGGTTCTGAGAAGCCATAGCTACACAGGTAATGCTAGTTTATAGTAAGCACATCAGAACCCATATCTGACTGGCATACTTCAGTCAGAAGAAGGTGTAGAAGTTCTAGCCTATGATCAGAAGGAAATTTCAAATCTCAATTATGTACAGCTTGTTTAAAAAAAGTAACTACTAAACATGGCCTACAGTTTTTAAAACTGTCCCATTAGTCTGTTTCTTTTTAACTTTTCCCCTACTCTTTTCTTTACATTAAAAAAAGCCTCAAAATTGGGTGATAATTTTGATTCTTCAGAGAGTTTGGTATTCAATGATTGGTGACTATCTGGCAGAATATTGGCATTTAACAGATGGGTTTTTGTTTCAGAGAGAATCTTGGGAATCATTAAAAGCAATGAGCAATTTCTGAAAGGCAATCTAGTCTACTCTTTATGACAATACTCATGGCTCGTAGCCAGGCAAAGGCAGGGAAGCCATGCAGGCTATTGTGAAACCTCTTTTTGTCAGATGTCATCATTTCTATAGCACTGTTGGTTGTGGTGCAAAGCTGCCTAGATTGTTCGACCCTTCGGCTTTCTGCCTTTGTCTCAGCCTTTTGGACACTGAGTTTGGCCTCTGTTTTTTGCTCTTCTGAATCCCAGTTTGGAACCTATCCTTCTTGTCTTAGCAGGGAAATTTTTCTATTAGCCTTGGTAATGGTCCTAATCATTGGCACATGTTGATCCTTTCTGTCTGCCTGATGTACTCTATCCATAAAGCTGATTAACCAAAGGCTGATAGAGAGGCTGCCAGACTGCAAATCCTGCTTTCCCAGTAGGAGGCTCCAGAGACCTCAGAACTATAGTGACAGATGGAGCAAACATCCAACCAGTCAACTGGAGTAAATCTGATCCCTGCAGACTTAGTATCTTCTCTGAGATAGCTTTGCAGCTTTGGGAGATGTAAACCCCTGATTCTAGCAGTGACAGGAATCAGGCCTTCCCTGCGCTGTATCACCAGTGGAAAAGGAGCATAACTGAAGGCATCAAGGAAATTGATGAACGAAAAAGCACAGTTAGCCACATAGCAAGAACAAAGGATAACAGATGTCTAGCCACTGTGCTCCACTGGTACCCAAATAGTCTCAGAAGACTTAGAGGAAGCATTTTTTAAATGTATTTGGGTGAAATCTTTGTAGAGGATTTACATGGACAAGATTCATACAGAATAAAAAAAGCATGAAAGGGTTGCAATCTGAATCGTTAGAGGAAGTACCCACATAAATGAGACTGCAGGAATAATGAGACATTCAATTAACATATTGAACTCACTAAGTACCTCTCCTCTGTCCTTTTGATAGCAATTTCTATTTTTCAGAACTTGTGTATTCTGTGGATTGTAACCATAAAGGAATAATATTAGCATAAGAGATGGGTTTTTGTTTCAGTTATTAAAAGAGTTAGCAAGTGAGTAAATAAGCATTTATTAAGCAACTACTATGTGCCAGGCATTGTGCTAAGTGATGGGGAAAACAAAGAAAGGCAAAGAGTCTCTACCTTCTAGGAGCTTACAATCTAATGGGGGAGATGATATGCATAAAAAACTATATATAGGACAAATAGGAAGCAACTAGCCAATGAAAATGCTTGGAAATGTGAGATGGCTTATCTTATTTCAGGAATAGCAAGGAGGGCAGTGTCCCTGGACCAAAAAGCATGTGTATGGGGAGGATTATGGGGTAAGGATTATTTTAACAAACACATTTATTCAGCAAAAAGAAATCAGAGAAGTTATACAGATAACATTTTACCAGGCAAAATAGAATAATAAGCTTTCCCATTGAGAGTGAGATATGAGAGAGGTAAAGAGGGAGGGGGAGAAAGAGAGAGAAGAGAGAAAAAGAGAGAGAGAGAGAAGGGAGAAAAGAGAGAAAAGAGAAAAGAGAAAAGAGAAGAGAAGAGAAGAGAAGAGAGGGGAGAGAGAGAGAGAGAGAGAGAGAGAGAGAGAGAGAGAGAGAGAGAGAGAGAGAGAGAGAGAGAGAGAGAG
>NC_058132.1:253787982-253845011 GCF_016433145.1 Gracilinanus agilis
AGAGAGAGAGAGAGAGAGAGAGAGAGAGAGAGAGAGAGAGAGAGAGAGAGAGAGAGAGAGAGAGTTCACAATCTAATTTAAGGTGAAATTCCCTAAAGTTTCTAGTGTGGCAACCAGGGGCTTGGGACATTTTCAAGGCATCTGTTCCCCTACACGTCAGCTTCTTCCCAGAGTCTTTCTCTCCCTTCAGGGTTTTGAATAGAGTATGGATCTTCATGTTTCCCCTCTTGAAGTCAGAAGCATAAGCTTTCTCTTTTCTCAAGCTCTTGACAACTCTATTCCTCATACAGACTTGGAGTATAGAGTAATCACTTTCTCCACAATGAGGAGAGACTAATGCAAATACCAAGATTAAGCTCTGAGAATATAAATAAAGCAGATAGGCAAGGAAGAAATTACATTTTATGGATAGGGAAATAGTTAATGACCAACAAGGGATAAAGAAGATCATAGTAGACAGAATATATATAATATATAATAATATAAATGATTATATAAAATTAGATTAATAAGACTAATATACTTAAGAGAGGAAACATGTTTTTTAAAAAACCTTACTTTCTGTCTTAGAATTTATACTAGGAATTGATTCCAAGGCAGAAGAGTGGTAAGGGCTAGACAATTGGGATGAAGTGACTTGCTCAGGGTCATACAGCTATAGAAAGGAAATATTTAATTGAGGAAATTTTTTTTTGTAGTAAGCTTCTCTGATGAACATCTCATGTCCAAGACATATAAGGAACTACTATAACTTTATGACTAAGAGCTATTTCCCAATAGATAAAAGGCCAAAGGCAGTTATCAAAGGAAGAAATTTAAGTTAACAGTAGCCATATGAAAAATGCTCCAAATTACTAATTATTAGGAAAAAACAAATTAAAGCTATGATGACATTCCACTTCATACCGTATAGATGGACAAAGATGTCAAAAGAGAAACTGACAAATGTTGGAAGGACTAAAAGAAAACAGATATACTGATGCATTCTTAGTGGAGCTGTGATTTGGTCCAGCCATTCTGGAAAGCAAAGTGCCCCCAAAGTCACTAACCTGTTTATACCCTTTGATCCAACTACATTATTTCTAGGCCAATACTTAAAAGAGAGCAAAAGAAAGAGGAAAATGGCCCATATATGTAAAAATAGTAATAATAACTCTTTCATAGAAGCAAAAAATGGAAAACTAGCCTATTCGGAGAATGGCTAACCAAATTATGTTATATGAATGTAATGGGATATTATCGATCCTTTAGGAAATGATGAAATGTACAATTTCTGAAGACCTCTATGGACTGATACAGAGTAAAGAGAGCAAAGCTAGGAAAGCAATTTATATAGTGACAACTCTATAAAGAAAGACAACTTTAAAAGTCTTTAGAACTCTGATCTAAGTTATGAGTTCAGAGAACTGAAGCATATTATGTACTTCTTCCTAAAAAGAAGTGGACTTAAAAATTCAGAATGAGATCCTTATTTTTGCACATAGGCAATATGAGAATTTGTTTTGATGAACTATATACTATTTGTTGAGAGAGTTTTATTTTTGTTTTTAATAGTTCTCTTGGGGTGGAGTAATGGGAGGGAGAGAGAATAAATCTGTGTGATCAATAAATAAAATGTAAATAAAATATCATTTGTAAAAACTTGCTTGTTTCTTTTTTGTACCTTAACACTGGTACCTTCAATATGATGATTCTCATCAATAGATGCTTCTTATAGAGATTTTGTACAAATAGGAAAGAAATATTTGGTATTGCCTCAATCAGCACTTTTTGCAATAATATTTCTGATTATGGGGTGGTTTTGGTATCCTCTTCATATATGTATATATACATAAACATATAGACATACACACATATATAATATATATCATATATATGTATATATAACACATATACTCTCTTAATGTCCTCAAAATTTGTTAACTCCAGCATAAACTTGTTTTCTGGGTCAGATCTTAATTACATATTTATTTTCTTCATTGTTCTTTCTACTTCCTCATGAAATATAACAAGGACTATGAATTTGGAATTTCAAGTGTGGTGTTCCTATTATTGTTGCTGGAGAAAAATAGCTTGTTAAACTTGACAAATCTTTTCCACTTCCGATCTGCTGTGATATAATATTGAGGTTGCTAAGGAAATGATTTTCAATGTGTTTAAAAGGGGAAGGATACTTAAAGCCAGGGGAAAAAAACCCTCAGATCTTATTGTTACCTAAAAAAAAAAGCTGAGTGAGAAAATATCCTTAACTTTCCTCTCTCTGCAAAATTTTTGCAAGTATCACCTACTCTTGCCTCTTGAAGGGATGAAATTGTCTTTCAAAAGACAATAGGCAGGGGCAGCTGGGTAGCTCAGTGGAGTGAGAGTCAGGCCTAGAGACAGGAGGTCCTAGGTTCAAACCCGGCCTCAGCCACTTCCCAGCTGTGTGACCCTGGGCAAGTCACTTGACCCCCATTGCCCACCCTTACCAATCTTCCACCTATGAGACAATACACCGAAGTACAAGGGTTTTAAAAAAAAGACAATAGGCAGACTTGCATAATCAGTATTTTATAGTAGATCACAGCTTTATAATCATACAATTGACTGAAGTGTAGAGAATGAGCCAGCTGTTTTGATTGTTTGTTTACTATAAAAAAAAGCATTTGATTAAGTAAAACAAAATGCTGTCTAGAAGGATTGAAAGATTATAAAACTAGAATTGGAAGATATCTCAGAAACTACTTAAAGGACTTAATTTCACAGATGAAAAAACTGAGGCCCAAGAACGTTAAATACTTTGCTTCAGGTAACAAAGGTAGTAATCATCAGGATTGATGTTTGAACCTAGATTTTTTGACTCCAGAGATAATGCTCATCCTATTGTACCATAAAGGTATCTCCCATACATCTGTCATAATCATGTGAATTTTGAAAAATGTAACAACAATGCATAATCTATTCCATTACTCTCTAATTATTAACTTCCAGTGAGGCATAAAACAGAGAAAGAGGGATCTATACACCAAAGGGTATTTGTTAACTTCCAGGGAGAATGTTCAATGCAATGTTCAAATGGAATGATTTCTTATACATGGCAGGGCTCTTTAGATGTTCCTATTTGCAAATGACATTTGGCTGACTGCATCAATCAGTAAAACATGGCACAGCATCCTAAATGGGATCTACAATCATTAAAAGGAATTTGATAATCATTCACATATGGAACACCAACTGGATAAAGAACACTTATTTTCCAGTCTATGATTTACAGTTGGAGATAGTTCACAGTGCTGTTCCTTCAGTATATTAAACTTGGACAAATGTTACTGAATAATATCAGACAGGAACAGAAGGACAACTTAGATTGCCTTTAGGAAACTGCTCAGTGCTATTAATGAACCTAAGTTCTTTCTTTAAGATCCATTTTTAAAACATAAACATTATTCCTATCATACTGTATAGTTAGGAGTTAAGAAATGTCACACTACCTGAAGAATTATAATTTTAGGTCACTCCAAGGGTAATGAAGAAATAAATGGCTGAAATGAATATTGTAACATACTACTACTAAGGAGCTGTTTCGAGAGAAGGGTAGTAAAGAATCAGAGATAACAATGGAGAGACTTCCTATGGAGGATTTCTGGAAGGTCCTGCATAAAAGTTACTCAGGATAAGGACCAGGTCAAATTTGAAGCATTGGAAAGTGGATTCACATAAATGAATCCACAGATCCATGGAAGAATCCAAGCATTATGGGTTTATCAGAACCGAGAATTCATCATCCAGACCAGCCTCTTAACTACATTGGTCCTTAGAAAGAAGGTAGAGAGTACTGGGATTTTCCCACAAAGCCTTTCCAAGATGGTGGATCCTACCAGAGCTTGAGGTTTTCTGGTTTAGCTTTCAGGAACCTAGGATTACACTCACAGTATGATGAAACAATGGAATATACATTGTGGAAGATAATACTAGTGTCCAAACAATGAGTTTTTATGTCAAGACAGGTTGGAATTATTGAAAGTACTGTGTACTTTATCAGATGTAATCAAAAGCATTATAGGATCATTATTTTAGAGCTAGAAGGGACTTTAGAAGCCACTGAATCCATCCATCTTTTTTTACAGATGAGGAACCTGAGGCTAGTTAAGTGACTTGATCAGGGTCACATAGATAATTAGTATCTAGGATCTGAACTAAGGTCTTTCTGGCCCTAAATCTAGCACTCTATTTACTCCATGCTGCCTTATCATGGTATTTGCATGCTCTAGGAATTGTCCCTGCAGGTGAGAATTCTGCCACTGAGCCACCTATGCTCTCTTTGTCGTGATTAGTTCTGGGCCTGACTTATTATTCATCAGTAGTGTATATAATGCATAGCATAATATGTATGTGATTTTTCTGAAGTGATTGCAGGTAGATGGAAAGTTTGTTCTCTCAAACATTTTAAATATTCCCCCAGAATAATTTGTAATTCAGAGGTAAACTTCGCTGAAATAGCTTTTCTAATGCTCTCAAAAGCCAACTAGTGGAGTCTACTGTACAGGGCACAGTCATCTAAAGTGTTTATATTCTGTTTATATTGCACAAAACAAAAAGATGGTTCTTCAAAAGTCTACTAAGGGGGCAAATAGGTGGCTCAGTGGATAGAGATTCAGTCCTGGAAACAGAAGGTTCTAGGTTTGAAACTGGCCTCAGATACTTACTAGCTGCATGATCCTGAGTAAGTCACTTAACCCCCAATGCCTGGCCCTTACCACTCTTCTGCCTTGGAACCAATATACAGTATTGATTCTAAGATGGAAAATAAGAGTTTAAAAAAAGTCTACTCAATTCTTATCAACGTAGGCAAAGAATGCACAAATTCAGGACAAAAAAATTCATTTGTGGAACAGAAGTATCCATCCTGAATGAATAATCAACCTCAATAATTATTCTGTCTCCCATTTACTTTGTATAGTATCATTTTCCTAGTAATAATGCCTATTAATTACTAATAATGACCATTCAAAAGGAACTGCCTTACTTAGATTTATTTGTAATTCAAAAGTAGAAGGAGACACACAAAAAGTTAAAATTACTTACAGCAGGGCAGGGAAAATCTCTTTCTCCTTTCTCACACAGACAAGTAGAAATTTGATGGCACTGAAAAAGAAATACTTATTGTCAATTATGATATTTAAATGGAATTGGTAAGGAGAAAACCAAAGGATGATAATAATTTAGGATCTATTTTTAAAAAGTCTTTTAAAAAATTATCCAGAAGAGTAACTAAGAGAAAAATTGTCAAATATATTCAAAATTTTAGGCATTATAAGGAAAAAAGAAATTTAATCTGTATCAGTACCATTTAGCAAAATAAAATACTGAGACATGCCTCACTCAAAAAACTGTTAATTTTTAATTAGCTGCTTCAAAAGATAAATATTTTCTGGTACCATGGTAATCAGGCCACATATTTACTGGATCATTTATATTGAAAGCAATTGTTTTCAGAATTAGAAGAGTAAATAAGTATGGTTACAGCTTTATAAAGTAATGAAAATATTTAAAAATATTTGGGAAAAAAATCTTTTCACCCGGACTTTAAATTTCATGAGAATATAGCACTGCTGGTGTGGAAGCTCCTGCCATGTTTGAGTGATTTCTACCAATCCCTACTTGACTTCCTCTTGGTTTCCCATTGCTTTTGTGCAAAAGCCTTAGCATTGCTTTATTGATGTTGGTCAGAACCTGTCCTGACCATTTAGTCTTTCTTTTTTTTTTAACCCTTATCTTCTGCCTTAGTATTAGTTCTGAGACAAAAGAGTGGCAAGAGGTAGGCAATGGGGGCTGTGACTTATCCAGGGTCACATAATTAGGAAGTGTCTGAGGTAAAATTTGAACCCAATTCCTACTGATTACAGGCCTGCTACTTGATCTACAGTGTTATCTACCTGCCCTTTTAAACATTTAGTCTTAAGAATGTTGCCTGTGGAGATTGAGAGGTTTAGTGGCTTTTCCAAGGTCACTTGTCAGAGGTAGAATTTGAACATGAGGTTTTTCTGACTACAAGATCAGCCCTTTATCCATTATGTTGCCGTACCTCTTGTTTGAATGTTAGAGGATTACAAAATTGTCATAAAACAACTGCAATTAATAATAACAAAGCAACAATGAATAAGCATTCATTAAATGTCTACTGGATATCAAGCACTATGCTAGACTCTGGAGGTATAAAGACAAAAAAGAACTTACATGGTACACGAGAGACATGTACAAATAGATCAAATACACTGTGTATACAAAATAAATACAAAGTAATCACTCTGCAAATGTACATTGTTGTTGTTTTATTATTTTAAAGATAATAAGGAACCATTAAGTAATGGTCAGACATGATCAGAAAGATTCATATTTTAGGAAAATCACTTTGACAGCCATGAAGGAAGAATTGGAGATGGGAGAAATAAGATAGAGACATCAATTAGGAGACTATCACAATAGTGCAGTCTAGAGGTAATGAGAAGCCCTGAACTAGAGTGGTAGCCTGGTGAGCAGAGAGAAAAGGTCAGATATGAGATATGTGGAGAATGAGGGAGTGACAAGATTTGGCAACTGGACAGATAAGTAGGATGTAGGAGAGTGATGAGGCTAGGATAATGCTGAGGTTGCAACCTGAGAGCATCGAAAGATGCCTTCAATAGAAAGAGGGACATTTCGAAGAGGAGTGGTTTTAAGGGCAAGACAGTGTGTTTATTTTTTTTTGGGTTGTGTTGAGTGTGAGAAGCCCATAGAATATCCATTTGGAAATATCCAATGAACATTTGGTGATATGGACTGAAATTCACAAAAATTCCATTTTCCAAATCTTAAATGGATAAGGATTTGAATGGAATCATAACTCTGGGAGTTATCTAATCCTACTTCCTCCTTTTATAGATGAGATTATTGAAGCCTAGAGAATATGAATGACTTGTATAAGGTCTTGATTTGTCTACAGGCAGAAAAAAATTATATACAAAATATAAATATATAAACAATATAAAATATAAGCAAAATATAATAGAAGAGGTACAAATTATAAATACTGAATAGGTTGCCTTTTCCACTACAGCAGTAATGGGCAAACTTTTTAAAGAGGGGGCCAAAGGAAAGGAAATACTCCTCTGTCAGTCTGTTTCATTGTATTGTATCCCTCTCATTGTATTCGTCAGATTAGGAATAATGTCGTGCAGCCAGATAGAACATTTCAGGGGGCCGCATCTGGCCCGTGGGCCATAGTTTGCCCATTACTGTGCCATAACATATAGAAACCCAGATATAGAGAAAGTGCAATAATAGTAATAATTGAACATTTATATAATAGCCTCAAGATTTTCATATATATATTTCTCATGCTATGAAATGTGAATGAATAATAACTGTTTACCAAGTTTACATAAATAGCACTTACCTTTTCCTCAGTCAGTTCTTTCTGTGAATATAAAAATGAAATAAATTTTTTTTAGATGGGCCATTATCCATTTAAAAGATAAAAACATACCCTGCTAAGTAGATGATTATAAAACTAAAAATGTTGTCTCTGCCTTCTGCTAAAATAATAGCCAATATTGTTCTCACCTGGCAAGCCATAGATTGAAATTAACATAGTTTTTGACTGCGGAAAGCTCATCAGCCTTTTGCTGATAACTGTGCTTTATCACCCAGGCAATAATGTGCAAGGTGAGATACGGGGTGAGTGGAAGTCTTGAAAAAAATAAGCAGATAAGGTTCTCACCTCCTACAGAGAGGCATCCTAGAATGGACATAGTTCTCTTAAGAGAAGGAAGTCAACTAGGCAAATGCTTCCTGGTACCATAAACAAATTTAGTCTCAGTGGCCTGAAGCCTTCATCAACAAATCATTAACTAAAAACTGTTTTAATAAATAATATTTCTATTCCTATGCTAAGGAACCACAAGATTGCTTTTATTAGTATGGATGCTTGTAGCCTTTCTTTATGTCATAGACCCATTTGACAGTTCAGAGAAGCCTAAAGACTTTTCAGAATAAGTTTTTCAAATGCATAATATAAAACAGGATTACTAAAAGAGTAACACATTGGAAATCAGTTATATTGAAATATAGTTATCAAAACATAAAAAAGTTCTTGTACCCCATATTAAAAACCTTTATACTGGAGGGCTTTCTTTTTTCTAAATTGGTAAACACATTGGGCAGATAGATTTGAAAAAAGAAAAGGGTTGGTACATACTGTTTTTTTAAGAACCTTCTCCACAACGTCTTTCTCCTGTAGACTAAAGACAACTTGAGAGGCAGGGACCTTGGCAAGGCGATCCAGTATGGTAGCATTGGCTGTTTCTTTAGCCACAGTTGACAGTCCCACAACGATAAAGACGATGCCTTGTTTTTTAGCCTTTCTAGAAGCTGCAGAAATATCCTTGTTTCTTGCATGTTTCACTCCATCCATAAGGAGCACTGCAACTTTTGCACTGCCAGGAATGCCTTCTGTCTTATACAGCCATGTTAAGTTAGTTATGGCATAAGCCATATATGCTCCAGGACCAGTGGATGTGATGGATGCCACATAGGTCTGAAAGCCTTCTGGACCCTCCCAGGTATGGAAAGTCTGCTTCATGAGGACAGTACTGCTATACTGCAATAAGGACATTTTCCACTGGAGGGTATGTCCAGAAGAGAGTTGCAGGCCTTTCATCTTATTCACTGTTTCCAACACAAATTTCTTTTGTTGCTCATGATAATAATTGCCCACATCTTCAGAGCTATCAAGTAAAAAGGCCATTTCTAGGACACAGTCTTTCTCTGTGGAATAATTGTTAAACATAATTGTCCAGCCATAAAAATGAGTTGATTATTTTTCAAAAGTCTAAAAGTGGATTTCGAAGGGTTACTTTAGATCTTGTCAAATGGACAAAATGTGAGCTTTAATATTTGAATTATTTCTTATTTAAATAATAATGTTTAATATGTTGGATCACAAATATATCTCTCCCTTTGGGGTAAAGACAGAGAAAAATCTCTCTGCCTCTGAAAAATTGCACTGATACAGGAGAAAATCCCCTACGATGTATTGATTTTTCAATGTATTTGAAACTGATTGTTTCTAATGATTTTGTTATTTAAACTGATGTTTAATTAGTTAGAATAACTAATACTTTTGTACCCATGAAAACACAACTTCAAATATTATGAGAATGGAGGCTACCACATGGGACATGCTCCTGGAATCATGTACTTGTAATAAGACCAATGCACTCATTTTAACCAATTATTATTACAATGCCACAGTGCTAAACTAATTTTTTTCTTTGCTGCAAAAGGATTTCAAGTGCTAACAATATCTTTGAAATTCTGGCACCCTAGAGATAATGCCCCAGATATCCTTCCTCAGTTATGACTCTGTTGTAACTATATTTTCCCCACATCTGTCCTTTCCTATCCTTTTCCTACTCTGGGTCTCATTCCTAATTTTGACACAACTATGAATTAAATAGCTTCATACAGATTTACCTGTTGAAATCCATAAGGAAATATTGAGAAGGGTATGCAGAACAGATAACATTGATTTGCTTTCATAAAGACCAAGGGCTCATGAATGTAGTAGCATTGGTCTACAGTAATTCTCATTACTAAAACTAAGATCAACAAGCCCTTGAAACTTTTGTTCAAATGGTTTGGTGAGGTTGAAAGACGTTTGTATAATGATTTCTGAAAGAATTTGCTCCCAAGTTCAGAATGAGAACAATCTTCACATATGGCTTAAGGATATACGAAAAACCACTTACCTTTGTCACTGAAAGTAGGGAATTTTTCAACATTATTTGATAAAACTTGTTTAGCCTTTGATCTCCTAGATCCATTTCTTTTCCCCCCACAGACACTTTGGGTCAGAGCCACTTGGCATTCCAACAACCAGAGAAAGCACCAGGACTTCATGAGCATCACTTAGTCCTAAAGATTCCAAAAGGCAATAATTACAAAGTACTCTGTATTTATAGTATACATCAGAGGGCTGTGAGGTTAACAAAAGACAACCTGTCTGCTTTCAGTTCTTAGTGCAAGGAGACAAATGATTTTTTTTTAACCACAAGAAAACATAACACTTGGTTGAGTATGCTTCATTAAACTAGGATGATCTCTGGAGTCTCTCTACCTTGTTCTGGACCCTTTGGGGAGAATTTGATATAAAGACTGCTTGTCTTGGATCACCTGCAAAGACCTTCAGTTATAATACTTAGTACAAGATGATAGGTTCTTAATACTTGCCGAAATGCCAAAGGCCATGTGTGATAGGGATCTGAGCAGCAGCAAAACAAGATTCTATTTTGCTCTTTTATTATCTGTCTTATACCAAATGCCATTGACTGGGGAAGTCATCCTATGGGGATGGCAAGACATCTTGGGGAAGCATTCATTTGGTGTGGAGGTATAGTTTAGTATCTTGTATTTTAACCAATATTTCCTAAAAGGGTGGTAAACTATGTTGCAGAAGGATTACTAGTCCCTTTATCACTCTCTAAATTTCAGTACTTGTGGGCAAAACCTCAGTCATCCCACCATGGGTATAGTTCTGGTTGTAACTGGATATACTAGAAGCACTTTAGAAATATCTCCAAGTTCCTAGCATTTACATTGTCTTTCTGGAGAAATCCAGTCAAAAATGGCCTAAAATCAGAAGCCAGTCTTCCTTTAGCAAAGCAAGGACAACCACAGAATTATTCAGATAATTCAGCTTGACACAATCAAAAGAACATAGAAATAATAACTAGTTGATTAGAATGGGGGGCCACTTCTCAGATAAGGCATATGAGTTGCTTAGATTTATAATTATGAGAAACGTCCTCATATCAATCTTTAGACATAACTGAGGTCCTTAGTTGAACTCAAGTCCAAGTGGTTTAGTTTCCCAGTCTCACAGGACTAGATTCAGATAATGTGCAATTTCCACAATCGCTGCCCTCCTTTGGAGTGCACAGAATCAGGCAAATATAATCTGAATTTACCCTGTGGTGCTTAACATATCAATAGCATCCTATTTACAATAAGGTTTTTTCACCCCCTCACTCCCAGTGGGAAAACAGAGTGAATCTTGGGTAAAACCATACAGACCAAGGTGAACTATAAGCTAAGTGACATCAGTTCCTTGGGGACAGCAGGGTAACAACCACCCAAACAAATTGACCCCTTCCATAGTAACTAATCAAGATAAAAGGCATTCCTGAAAATCCTTCAGGGCCATAATACTGCCACTCTATTACCACTCTACCACTGTTTCCAAGTTACTTCAACCACAGGCCCTTTCTATCACCATGGCAAAAGCACCGCTGTCCCTCACTAAAAACAATAAAGGTTGCTTGACAAGGAGATTGCCTGAGCTGTCATTTGGACAAGACCCTGATTTTGCTGCCTCCACATAGAGTTCACTTAAGTCAACAAATAATTATTAAACAGCTATGTACAGGGCATTTTGAAAGGTATTAAGGCACAAACTAGACAATTCCTGCCATCAAGGAACTTATATTCTACTGGTTATTTTCCTATATGTTCCTTGATTGTTCTAATAAAAGCATATCTTTCCTGAGTTACCTGAATAATTGTCTCAGTTCTCTGATTCACTTTGATAGAGAGATAACCTCTCTTAGAGGAGAAAGTTCCTATAGCTTTTTTTCCAACATCTCCTTCATAATTCCTTACAGAATAATAATAGGCTATCACATTTATATACCATTACTTATTTAATCATTTTCCAGTTGATGGATACTCCCTCATTTTGCAACTGTTTGCCACTACAAAAAGAGCTACTATAAATATTTTTGTACATACGGGACTCCTTCCTCTATTTTAGATCTCTTTGTGGTAGGTTTCTAGTTGTAGAATTATTGAGTCAAAGGATATGCTCAGCTCAATAGTTTTTTTTGAGCATGGTTCCAAAGTGCTTTCCAGAATGGCTGGAGTAAGTGATAATTCCAACAGTGAATTAATATAACTGTTTTCCCAGAGCCCCTCCAGCATTTGCCATTTTCCTTTTTTTTTTTTTTTGCAAAGTATGTGAGTTTAATGGTTGTGAGGTTATTTTATTTTCAATTTCTCTATTAGTGATTTAGATCATTTTTTCATATGGCAATTGATAGCTTGGCTTGCTTTCTTTGAAGATCACCTCTTCATATTTTTTGACCATTAATCAAAGGGGAATTTGAATTAGTTCCCTAAATATCCTAGAAATGAAACTTTTATCAGAAAAACTTAATGCAAAGATTCCTCCTCTCCCCCACTTATCTACTTCTTGTCTAATTTTAGCTGAATTGGCTTTGTTTGTGCAAAAACTTTTATGAAATTGAAATTATCCATTGTGCCTTCTGTGATCCTTCCTATCTCTTATTTGGTTGTGAATTCTTTCTCTGTCTATAGATTCAACAGGTAATTTCTTCTTTATTCTGCTAATTTGTTTATGATATCATTCTTTATGTCTAAGTCAAATAGCCACTTGGAGCTCATTTTATATGAAATAGTAAGGGCTAGGCAATAAGGGTTAAGTGACTTGTCCAGGGTCACACAGCTAGGAAGTGTCTGAGGTCAGATTTGAACTTAGGACCTCCCCTCTCTAAGCCTGGCTCTCAGTCCACTGAGCCTCTGAACCACCTCACTGCCCCTCTGATACTTTATTTTTGACCATTAGCTGTCTTCTTGACTCTATGATGATAAGGAGAACTACCCTACTGCTCATCTAGTTTAAGTTTCTCAACTTTTCAATCTAGGCTTGTTTCCCATTGCCTACTCTTACTTCCTTGCTGCCTTTGTGTCTGGACTGAGCAGAGTGAAAAATTCCTAACAGAATACCATCGAGGCTCTAGGATGGCTACTACATTTACCCAAAGAAATCCCCAGAGTATGGAACACCAGTGCAGACAGAAAAGGATGGGAACAATCTAAGATTTTAAAATAATGGGATAAACCATTCTGTAAGGCAATTTGGAGTTATGCTCAAAGGGCTTTAAAAGAATGCATACCCTTTGATCCAGCCATACCACTACTAGGTTTGTACCCTAAAAAGATAATAATGAAAAATGTTTGTACAAAAATATTCATAGCTGCACTCTTTGTGGTAAAAAATTAGAAAATGAGGGGGCATCCCTTGATGGGTGAATGGCTGGATAAATTGTGGTATCTGTTGGTGATGGAATATTATTGTGCAATAAGGAGCGATAAACTGCTTGATTTCCATATCAGTTGGAAAGAACTCCATGAACTGATGCAGAGTGAAATGAGCAGAACCAGGAGAACATTGTACACAGAAACTGAAATATTGTGGCATGATCCTATATAATATACTCTGCTACTGATAAAATGCAATGATCCAGGACAATTCTGAGGGACTTATGAGAAAGAATGCTATCCACATCGAGAAAAAGAACTGTGAGAATAGAAACGCAGAAGAAAAACATTTGATTTTTTTATTTGTTTATATGGGTATTGGATGTGGGGTTTGGGTTTTTAAGAGATTATTACAAAAAATTAATTATATGGAAATAGGTATTGAGTGATAATACATGTATAATTCATTGGAATTGCTTGTTAGCTCTGGCAGGGAAGAGGGGAAAAGAGGAAAGAAAGGACATGAATCATGTAACCATGGAAAAATTCTTAAATAAAACAATATAAATGGGCATTCTATTGTTTCTATTCTTTTCTATACCTATGTCTATTTCTATTGCTTTATTAGATAATGATCCCATGAAAGAAAGGACAATACACTAGGGTTAAGAAAAACTGAAGGGAAATAGTTTTTGCCTATTGATTTCTTAAATAGCCAACTTGTGGAATTATTGCCTCAAGAATGCAAAGAGGCAAATAGTTGGAGGATCTGAAAATGATCTGAAAAGGAAAATGAATTAGAATTCTATTTACATCTATACTTACTATAAACAATATCCATTTAACTCTGTGTGTTTGTGTATGTGTATGCAACTGGGAGCACAAGTTATTCAGTCTGCTATAACAGACTTTTTCAGCAATAATAAAGTTTTATACTTATGATGATGCCTTTAAGGAAGATTTACAACCTAATGAAAAATCCTGGTGGTAGATAGATATTGCACAGATAACAATAGTTCTGTGCCTATATCCTAGTATAGATAAATCCTAGGTCTGCCTAGGATCCCAGAGAGACAGTAGCATTTCTATATGGTTTGCACTGAATTCCTGAAGACAAGATAGATTTTCACATGGGTTTTAATGGTAAAACAAAAACAAAAACTGTCCTCAAATCAGCCCGTGATACTTCTTTTTTTATTGCCCAGGAAAACTTTCCTCTTTCTGCTATTGTCTTAATTGCTACCTTAAGTCTTCTACAAACAATCCTGAAATTCCCTACCAAACTCATCCTTTAAAATCACTCGTCTTGAATGAAGTAGAAAGTGGAGATAGATGGAAAGATAAACATTTGTATAATTTCCGGGTACTGTGCTAGGTCCCAGAGATGCGTACATGCAAGTAAAAGCCTCTATCCTCAAGGACTGTATACTGTTGGAGGGGAATACAATACAGAGGTAATTTACTATTATATACTATATATGAAATATTTATTTTAGTATTTAATAATCTTATATTTGTGATTCATAAGGAGGGTCCAACTTTCAGAAATGAGCAAATAATGTTTGAATGTTTTAACTTTTTTTTTTTTTATTGCCTTCTATGGCTGGTTTCAGTCTCTGCACTTGTCTTACCTTTTATTTTAATTCAGAGCAGCCCCCTAGCGGCAGCTAGGTGGCACAGTGGATAGAGCACTGGGCCTGGAGACAGGAAGATTCATCTTTCTGAGTTCAAATCTACCTCAGACACTTACTAACTATGAGACCCTGGGCAAACCACTTAATCCTGTTTCCCTCAGTTTTCTCATCTGTAAAATGAGCTGGAGGAGGAAATGGCATTCCAACATCTTCCCCAAGTAAACTTCAAGTAGGATCAGGAAAAGTTGGACATGACTGAACAACAACAGTCCACTAATTTGTTTATCATTGAACTTTAGGAGATTGTAGGGGGCAGCTGGGTGGCTTAGTGGATTGAGAGCCAGGCCTAGAGATGGGAGGTCCTGGGTTCAAATATGACTTCAGACACTTCCCATTACCTAGCCCAGTGATGGGCAACCTTTTGAACTTGGTGTGTCAAATTTCACCAAAAAACCGAGCATTACTTGGGTGGTGTGTCACTGAGAGAAAAAACACCATAATTTCGTGATATTTATAGTTTAAATAACAAAAATGTATAATTGTAACACATAATTGTATTTAATAAACAAAAACTAATTATTTAACTTACCTGCTTAGTGACTTCTTTGTTCATCTGTCAGTCAGTTTATTTTGTTGGTCTTAATATTATTTAATTTGTGTGGGGTGCTGTGAACTAAGATAAGTGAAGGGGAGGGGGAATTCTTTAACTAACCTGCCTATTAGTTACTTTTTTGTTGCTGAATTTCATTGGCTAATGAAAATTCATTTAGCTGCTAAATCTTTAGTTGAAGGTTGGTATTTTGTACACTTCAAGCCCAAGCAAGCGCTACTAACTTCATCTGTCAATCTGTTTCTTTTATTGGTTTTGATATTATTTAATGCTGAGAATAAGGTCTCATGAAAGTATGTACAGGGAAAAATTGTGAGTAAAGCTATTGCTATATTTTTCAGGGCACTAAAAGTATCTGGTAATCGGTTCCAGGCACTGCAAATATCCTGTTCATAGTGGCACTCCTCTTGATTCTCCAAGTGGCACCTTTCCTAATTCTCAAGCTTTGACCTCAAGTTGACAAACACCTGAGCCCAGATGCTGTCTTGAAATTCTGCAACTTGCATCTCCAAATCAATTTTCATCCATTGGAAACCATTTAATTCCAAACTACTGTAGACTACATCAGGATATTTTCATGGTTTGTTCTAGGCTTCTAAATTGATTAAATCTATCACTGAACTGGTCAACTAACAAGTCTGAAACATGCTGGTACTTTATATGCAAAGGTTCCATTTCATTTTGTGCAACTGCACTGGCCTTCTCAAAATACTTTGTTACTCGAGGAAAATACTTATAAGTTTTAGTTTCTACATCTGCTTGAAAATGTTGTTTACTTTCAAAAGCTTTTATGTATCCAAACATAAAGTCAATCATTTTGTCAAAACTGTATAACTTTAAATTCAGTTCATTAATATGAACAGAGAGATCTGTAAAAAACATGAGGGTGTTGACCCACTTATCATCATTGAGCTGAGGAAAGTTTCCCAGATCCTTATCCTCAAGAAATGCCTTAATTTCTTCAAAGAATCTCCACAAAGCGCTCAAGAACTTTGCCTTGCCTTAGCCATCTTACATTATTGTATATCAGTAGTCCTCTGTAGGTGGAATCAATCTCCAGTAAAAGTGTAGAAAATTCTTGCTTGTAAAGGGGGCAAGCAGCTATTAAAGTAACTATTTTTGTAACAACTGACTTTAAGTCATTAAAGTTGGCGAATCCTGCCTTGGCACATCAAGCCTCCTGATGGATAATACAATGAAAAGGCACATTTGGATGTCAATAGCTTCTGTAAACAATATGATAAATCTGACTTTTTTCCCCACTATGTTTGGTGCCCCATCTGTCATCACTGACACAACTAGAGATATCAGTGCTTAGGTCACAGAATATTTGTATAACAATCTTACATATTTTGCTTCCTGATGTACTTGTTGGCACTGATACTAACTTTATCAACTCTTCTCTCATTATCAGACCATCAGAATATCAATCAATAATAGCCAACTGAGCATGTGATGTGACGTCAGTAGTTTCATCAAAAGAGATAGAAAAATATTTACAATTGCTTATGTCTCTCTTCAATTGATGTACATTTGTGTTCAGTCTCATTATTTGATCTTTTATGATATTTCTACTGAGTAGTAACTCAGATATTCCCTTAATAATTGCATCTTTATTCTGCATATCGTGAAATAGAACTGGTGCATATCTTCGGAGAGTTTCTTTAATAAATTCTCCCTCACTGAGTGCTTTTCCATGCTGAGCTAAGGAGTGAGCAATGTTCAAACTTGCAAATGTTAAATTTGTAGAGCCTTTTACAAAGTTAAGGATGGAATGAGATTGGCTCTTATAAAGGTGGTTTTTTTTTTTTTTTTTTTTTTTTTTTTTATCCTGGGACTCCATTCTAGGAGCATAGGGCCACAACCAGTAGGCAATGGGTCGCTCAGGGTCACCCAGCTGGGAAGTGTCTGAGCCCGGATTTGAACCTAGGACCTTTTTTCTCTAGGCCTGGCTCTCAATCCACTGAGCTAGCCCAGCTGCCCCTACTTTAGGTTGCAGTTTCTTTAGCAGATGTAGTTTTTACAGGGTGGGGTTGCTAGCCCCACGCCCAACCCTCCTCCTTTTTCATCCGGGCTAGGGACCGTCCTTAGCCCAGGAGTGGTAAGGGTGTATATATATATTATAAAGGTGTAGCTCCCTGGAAACGTATTCCTTACTTTCATCCTCACTTTTTTTTCAAGAGCTGGGAATTATTAGTTTCAAAATGTCTATTTATATTCCACATTCTGCTTACTACCATTTCAGTACATAGAACACAAAATGATTTGTCATTTTTTTTCTATAATGCCATACATCTTGGTCCATGTCTCTTGAAAGGGTTGGCTACTGCCACTGCCACTTTCTTTACTTAACCTTGGTTTTTTATTTTTTAGGTTCTCCATCAGAGAGGCAGTGACAGAAGATAGAATTATAGATAGCCTCTTAGCCCTGCAGGCAATTAGGGGTTAACTAGCCTAATTGACCATAAGATGGCACATTTAACTGTCTTTTAGGAAAGGGCAGGGTTAATAAGCAGAAATAGGGGTTAATAAGGATGCACAACAGTAATAGTGGTGAAATGGAGTCTGCATTATGCTGTAAGATGGCGTTCCTTATGTAAATTAAGATGGCTGCTGCTATTTCTAATGGTGGGAAATGGCACCCATAGCACAGGTCCTTGTCTCTCTCAGCTTCCCCCTCACTTATCTCAGTAATGATGGTCAATTAGAAATCCATGACACCCCAGAACAGTAGATTGGATGATGTCTGCTGGGGTTATGTAGTTATCCCCAGAGATGCATCCCCTGTGGTATTCTGTTGCTCTCTGCTCTGCTGGTTGGAAATGAAGTCAAAGGTCCCCTAATGGCCTGGAAGTCCCAGAACTAGACGCTCTGTGCTGGAGTTCTGTTGTTTTGGCCTACAGACCTCTGGCACAGAGTATCTACACTACACTACAGCAAATGTTTCATCCTCAGCATGTGGCATACTTCTCTGTATGCGGCCACATGGGGCCGCGTGCCATAGAAAATGGTTATACATGTCAGTGCTGACACGTGCCATAGGTTCACCATCAGGGGCCTAGCCTTTACCACTCTTCTGCCTAGGAACCAATACACAGTATTGGTAAGGGCTAGGCAATAGGGGTTAAGTGACTTGCCCAGGGACACACAGCAGGGAAGTATCTGAGGCCAGATTTAAACCTAGGATCTCCTGTCTCTAGGCCTGGCTTTCAATCCACTGAGCCACCCAGCTGCTCCCTTAGCATAGTGCCTTGTATGCAATAGATGCTTAATAAAATTTGTTATGCTTTTTTTTTTTTTTTGTCAAATGATGTTTTTTCTAGTGCGGGGAGTGAAGGGAGGGAGACACCTGGAAACTTTAATGTAACAAACAGACAAATAAATTTTTAAAAATTTGAAAAAAACAGAACAGACACTCCTATTTCTAAAAATCAAAGTTTTCATAATGATAGAATTATCAGAAATATATATATTCAGAAAGCACTGTGGGGCTATATAAAGAAGAATAAGACAATTTATAATCTCTACCTGAGGGGACAAGAATATACATATGTTTATATGCCTATCTGTTATGTGATATTTAAAATAAAGTAGGATAAGTAACTTGAAAAGAAATAAAGTGTGTTGAATTGAATTCAATTAGGGGAAAATTCAGGTTTCCAGTTGGGCCAGTCCCAGAGTCCATGACTTTCTCACCTTTGCAACTATAATGCTCCACAATACCCCTGAAGGGCTTTTGTTTCTGGGATTCTATTTGCCAGTGATCCATGGAAACTGAGAATCTCTTCTTCAATATGGGCCATCCCATACTTTCTTTTTCTTCTGCTTGTTGACTGACTGACCATCATCTTCCTTCATCTTCCTTAAGGAGTCAACATGCCAAAAATACTCACTCTGCTAGTCCATCATAACCCTCATTAATAAGGACAGCTTTTTAGGAACTTGCAAATGACTTTTTAGGAGGCTCTCTCACAGTAAATACACTTCCATCTCACTATATCTAAAACCAAGTCCTTTTACAATACTGCTCATGTGGAACACATTCCAGAGTTAAGATTAAAAATTTCCAAGCAGTAATAATAATATCCAACATTTATATAGTGCTTTAAAGTTTGCAGAAGGCTTGACAAGTGTTATCTCATTTTATCCTTATGACAACCATGGGAAGTTGGTGCTATTACTACCCACACTTTTTTGAGGCAGAGGTTAAGGGACTTGCCCAGGATCATATAGCTATTAAGTTTCTGAGGCTGGGTTGGAACTCAGATCTTTCTCACTTTACATTTTGTATTCTAACCACAGTACCATCTAGTTGCCTCTAAAAATATAAAAGACAATGACTTAGGTTATTGGAATTTACTCTTTGATGAAAAAGTATAGGCCTTGGAGGACAATAATACTTATAGCTCCCATTTATAAAACAATTTCTAGTTTGTAAGTTGCTTTACATATAGTATCTCATTTTCTCATTCTATGCATGATGAAGATGAGACTCAGAGCAATTAAATTTTCCAGGGTAAACCAACTGGCAAATGTCTTGGGTGGTATTTGAACCCAAGTTTCCTGACTCCAAATCTGAAAAGTAAGTAGCCAAATATAATTACGTAAATATGGAGACAGAGAGCATTGTTTAGAAATGGTACACATATATTTAAAATCCAAATCATTAATCATTCCTCTTCTCTATTGCATGAAGTTGGAGAGAGAAGTAGGGGTTACTGCCTATAATTTGGATTCCCTTTGTATTATATGAAAAAAATTATCAGATCTACAATTGCCCCTGGGGCACTGATTTGTACCAGTTAGAAGACTTAAGTTTAAATTCTGTCACTTTATTCATGTAACTTTTTTTTTTAAACCAGACATAAAACTCAGTTTTATTTTCAGGTTTCAATATCTGAGCTACTTAAAAAAAAAATCAGTTGGGGACCATCGATCTCTCTAATTTAGTGGGAGACTGTTAACTGGAAAGTTAATAGTATTAAACTTTGAAATCAATTTCAGACCTCAAAGTCAAATACATCAAAATGGTCACATCCTGCAAGAACTCCTAATTCAGGATCTGATCTATAATTCTCAAAATTCTAAGTCACCTATTTGAAACTGTTTTTTATAGGACTTGCCCAAGGTCAAAAAGGTCTAGTAAATTGGTAGAGCTGAGATATATCTGTTTTGTCACACTTCCATCTCAAAATGCCTATCAAAATAAAAATAATTAAAGGACTCTAAAGTTGCTCCCTCCCCAAACAGTCACATAAAGATGAGATAATGGCTTGTTCAGTCAATCAAACTAGACCACCACAATCAGTCAGAAGGCCGGAGGAAAAATTTTCTTGCATCTTAGTGTAAACTTTAAAAGTAGATATAATTGCTCCAGGTCTATCAAAGAGATGTATTGTTCATTGCAGCCTTAAACAAGTTATTTCTCCCTTTAGGGACTCAGTTTCCCAAAATAACTAGAAAATCTATTCCAGCTCTAAATCCTGTGCTTCTTTGATCAGATTCTTGCTTTTTGCCTTTCACAGCCTCAAGGTTCAGGCTACTGATGTTGCCACTCCTGTAAACAGTAGGGAGAGAATTCTGAATTTCTAGGCAAGGGACCCAAGTTCAAATCCTCACTTTGCCACTTACTACAGGATTAATTTTGGACACGTTAGTGACTGGACCCATTTCCTCAGTGGCGAAATGAGGAAACTATAGCCTCCAGTTGTGTTATTCTTTGAATGTTGGTGGGCATGAACAGCCTGGCAGAAATATAAAGTGGAATTGCTCTGGACATAGAGTTAGAAAGACCTGAATTTGAATCAGACCCCAAAGACATGAGCTGTGTGACCCTCGGGGAATTGCTTAACTTTTCTGGAACTTCGTTTCTCCATCTGTAAAATCTTAACTTTTCTGGGACTCAGTTTCCTTATCTGTAAAATGAAAGGATTGGATTCGAGGCTCTAAGATTGCTTTCAGCTCTAAATCTATGATGGTATTATTTGAGCTTCTGGAACAATGAGACAGAGGCATGACACGCTTAGATCCATTAAGGCTTTGGCTCTCTTCCTCACCTGGCTTCATTCCACAGGACTTCCAGACCCAGAGCCTTCTTGTCCCCCACTGATACCAGAAGTAACGAGCTTCGCAGTCCCATTGTTCCTGCCCAACCCAGTATATTTTCAACCTTTCTACTCCTCTGAACTCTCTCCCCCAATGATTATACTCGTTTTGGGTAAGATTAGGAAAAGGCTCAGAGTAATTAAATAACCTGGACTCTGACTGGGCCATTCTCAACTGCTGGGGACCTTTCCTTCAGTTCTGGGCCAGTTCACTGCTCACCCCTGAGTGAGAGAACCTTGGACCAAGCAGCCACTCACTGAAGGGCTGGGCAGGAAAGCGAGTTTGAGTGGTCCTGTTCTCTTGCTCACCACCTAATATAAGAGAGAACTAAAGACAAACACTAGAGAGTTCCCCCCCCCCCATCCCCCGCTCTCCAAGTCAGCGCATCCCTACCAATCCGCCCCTTGCAGGGCTCTTACCGAGGCTGGGAATCTGCGAGGCGTCTGTCTGGGGACCAGAAGGAATGTAAAACCCTTCTCAGTTTATCCCAGGAACCTGGAGCTTCTAAAGCCCCAGGGGCCAAGGAGGCGGTGCGGGAGGGGCAGCTAGGGGTGGGAGTCACACAGGTCCTTCTAACAAAGGAAAACATTTAAGTAAAACTATCAAATACAGTGTTTGTAACACATTACACATTTATAGTTATCAAATCCTCTACTGAAAGGACAGAGATGTATTTGGGATCAAAATTATTCATTACATTTAATTAAATAGATGGATAAAATTTTTCTTAAGTGCTTACTTTGTTCTAGGCACTGTGCTGTGTTGGGTATACAAATACAGATAAGCAAGACAGCCCCTTTCTCCCTTTATGTTCTCTCTCTCTCAGTCTCTCTCTCCCTCTTTCCCTCCCCTACTCTGATTTTAGACCAGTGAATTCGACTTAGATACAAAAGAGATAATGTTGAGACTCAAATCTTCTTTATTTCTTTCAAAAAATAATATTTTATTTCCCCCAATTACATGAAAAAACAATTTTTAACTTTTTAAAAAATTTTGAGTTCCAAATTCTCTCCTTCCCTTTCTCTTCCTCTCTCCTTCCCCAATGCCTGAAATCATAAGCAATCTGATATAGATTTTACATGTGCAAGTCATGTAAAACATCAACTCTTCTTAACTCCAAGTCTAGCTATTACTAAGTCATGCTGCCTCTCAAGAATAGGTCATGACAAACTAACCTGTTGTCTTTTTTTCCCTCCCTTTTTAAATTTAGAATATTTTTCCATGGTTACCTGATTCATGATGCGTCCCCACCCATCAGCTCTTTCCTCACCCCTCCTGAATCCAACAAGTAGTTCTACTGGGTTATACATGTATCATTGTTCAAAACCTATTTCTGTGTTATTCATATCTGCAGTAGTGTGATCCTTTAACATCAAAACTCCAATCATATCCCTATCACATTACATGTTCAATCACATATTTTTCTAATGTATTTCTGTTTACACAGTTCTTTCTCTGGATGTGGATAGCATTTTTTTTCACAAATTCCTCTGAATTGTCCTGGATCCTTGCATTGCTGCTAGTAGAAAAGTCCATTACATTCAATTGTGCCATAATGTATCAGTCTCTGTGTACAATGTTCTCCTGGTTCTGCTCCTTTTACTCTGCATCAATTCCTAGAGGTCTTTCCAGTTCACATGGAATCCCTCCAGTTCATTATTCCTTTCCCTGCTGTCTTTTTTTGATACTTACTAAGCAGTTATATTAGGAAAATGTCGTAGATGTAGTTCACTGAGATTTTAAAGTAGCATTTGACAAAAGCTTTTATGCTATGCCTTCAGAAAAGTTGGAGCTACATGATAGTGCAATTAGGTAGCTCTAGAAGTCATTGAATGGTCAACCCTTCAAAGCAGTTGTTAATTAATTACTTGATGTCAACTTAGAAAGAGCTCTCTACTGGAATGCTGTGGGGATCTGTCCTTGAATTGTTCTGATTAATATTTTTTATTAGTAATATGATAAAGGCATAGCTGATATGGCTACTAAATTTGTAGATGACACAAAGCTGGAAGGCACAGCTAACACACTAAATGATGGAATCGGGATTTAAAAAGAACATTCTGCAATAGAATGAAATTTTGAAATACTAAAGGTAAAACTTTACACTTGGATAAAAAAAGTCAACTTAATAAGGACAAGATGGGTGAGGAGTTGCCTGAGAGGCAATAGTTTATTTGGAAAGGATCTGGAGGACTTTATTGAACTCCACATATTAATTAATGGTGAAATATGGAGGCCAGGAAAGTGAGCTAAATAATAGATTTAATTAAAAAAAAATTTTTAAATAATTTTTATTTTTTAGAAAAGTTAACTTGGTTACATGATTCATGCTCTTACTTACCCCTTCACCCCCAGACCTCCCCCGACCATAGCCGATGCGCATTTCCACTGGTTTTAACATGTGTCATTGATCAAGATCTTTTTCCAAATTGTCGATAGTTGCATTGGAGTGGTAGTTTTGAGTCTACATCCCCAATCGTGTCCTCCTCAACTCATGTGTTCAAGCAGTTGCTTTTCTTCTGTGTTTCCATTCCTTATGAATTTGGATGCCATGCCATTTGGTGCATACATATTGAGCACTGTTATTTCCTCATTACCTATACTGCCTTTTATCAGGATGTAATTACCTTCCCTGTCTTTTTTAATCATATTTATTTTTACTTTGGCTTTGTCAGAAATCATATTTGCCACTCCTGACTTCTTTTTCCCATTCGAAGCCCAAAAGATTTTGCTCAAGCCCTTTACCTTAAACCTGTGTATGTCCACCCACCTCATATGTGTTTCTTGTAGACAGCATATAGTAAAATTTTGGTTTCTCATCCACTCTGCTATTTGCTTCTGTTTTATGAGTGAGTTCATCCCATTCACATCCAGAGTTATAATTATCAGTTGTGTATTCCCCAACATGGTATCCTCTCCTAGTTCTACTCCTTCTTCTTACTCTATTTCTTTTTAAACCAGTGGTTTGCTTTAAGCCAGTAACCTTTGTTCCCTCCCTTGATTTACTTCCCTTTCTACCCCCCTCCCTTATTATTCCCCTCTTTTTATTTTTAAGGCCTAATGAATTCCCTCCCCCTTCTTCTTCCCTCCCTTTTTTGACCTCCCCACTCCCTTGTTCCCTTGGTTTAATCCCTTCTGACTTTCTCAATAGGCTTAGATAGAGTTCTATATCCCAATGGATATAGCTACTCTTCCCTCTCAGGGTTAATTCCACTGAGGGTAAGGTTTAAATATTACCTCTTAATTCTCTCTTCCTCTCCTTCTTATAATAGTATTCATCCCTTCCCCTTCCCATGCCCTCTTTGTGTGTAATAGAATATCCTATTTTTCTTATTCATTCAAGTTTCTCTTGGTGACCTCTAGTATTCACCCCACCTCTTTCCCAACCCCCATATCATCTTAGACCATTTAGTACTCCAACCTCTCCCTATGAATAATTCTTCTAATTACTATAATAGTGAATACTAAAATAGTGCATAGAGTTCACTACAGAGAATTACACATAACATTTCTCCACATAGGAATACAAATAATTAGATCTTATTGAAGCCCTTAAAGAGGCAAATTTAAAAAATACGAGTTTTCTTTCTTCCCCTCTGTTTCCTATTTACCTTTTCATGTTTCTCTTGATTTTTGTGATTGGCTATCAAACTTTCCATTTAGTTCTGGTCTTTTCTGTGCAAATACTTGGAAATCTTCTATCTTGTTGAATGCCCATACTTTCCCCTGGAAATATATAGTCAGTTTTGATGGGTAGATGATCCTTGGTTGTAGACCCAGTTCTCTTGCCTTTCTGAATATCATATTCCAAGCCTTGCAGTGTTTTAATGTGGAGGTTGCCAGATCCTGTGTGATCCTGATTGGTGCTCCTTGATATCTAAATTGTTTCTTTCTGGTTTCTTGTAAAATGTTTTTCTTTTACTTGGAAGCTCTTGAATTTGGCTATTATATTCCTGGGGGGTTGTCTTTTCAGGGTCTAGAGTAGACAGTGATCTATGGATCCTTTCAATGTCTATATTGCCCTCTTGTTGTAGAACTTCAGGGCAGTTTTGCTGAATAATTTCTTTTAGTATGGAGTCCAAATTTCTATTAATTTCTGCTTTTTCAGGAAGACCAATGATTCTCAGATTGTCTCTTCTAGATCTGTTTTCTTGGTCTGTTACTTTCTCATTGAGATATTTCATGTTTCCTTCTATTTTATCAGTCTTTTGACTTTGCTTTATTTGTTCTTGCTGTCTTGAGAGATCATTAGCTTCTAATTGACCAATTCTAGCCTTTAGCAACTGGTTTTCGGCTATAATCTTTTGGTTTTCCTTTTCAGTCTGGTCATTTCTGGTCTTCAATGTACTCGCCTCACTTTCCAATTGCGAAACTCTATCTTTTAAACTGTTATTTTCTTGCCAGATCTCTTCCATCTTTCTCATCATCTCAGATTTGTATTCTTCAAGAGCTTGTGACTAGTTTTCATTTTTTTGGGAAGTTTTGGATCTGATTATTTGTTTGTTTTCCTCTGCTGTTTGCTCTGTTGTCTGGATTTTTTCTTTGTAAAAGTTATTGAGTGTTAAAGATTTCCTTCTTTTTTGGGGCTCTTGTGAATGGCTTGCCATTGTGAACCGAGTGCCCTCTCAGGTTTATCCTCACACCCAGGGTCTCTCTGCACTCTTTAGGCTCCCGAGGTCTCAGGTCTAGTTGTTCTCAGGGTCAAGCCTCCTGGTGGTCCCCTTACTTGTTCCTCTGCCCGAAGCTCCTTTTACAGTCTCAGGGTGCTGCTTCCACACTCATGCACCCCTCTGCACTGGGTCCCCACCCAAGGTCTGCACCTGCCTTCAAGATCTTTGTTCAAAGTCCGCACGTTCTTTAGCCTCTTGGGGTCTTAAGTCTTGCTGTTCTCCAGAGCAGGCCCTGGTGATCCCAGGTGGCTGTCAAGGACTTAATGAATGCCCCAATCTTGCTCTAACTCTTTTGCACTGGCTTTGGCACTGCAGGTGGTGTGTGGGGGACAGGGGGTTGTTCAGCTCATGTATTAGTGAAAGCTGTTTCACCCCCTTATAGAATGGAAATGCCCCAATTCCACATACCTTCAATGCTGCGCCCTATTGTGGGGTTTCTTCATTTGTCTGGATTTGTTTTTGTGTACTCTTGAGGAGTCCTATATGTGTGGGTTAGGAGAGGTTAAGTAGCTGCTTTTTACTCTGCCACCATCACCAGGAACAGTGGGTACAAGTATAGACAAATTTAGGTTGAGGTAAGAAACACTTTCTTAAAAATTAGAACTATTGGGGTTAGCTGGGTAGCTCAGTAAATTGAGAATCAGGCCTAGAGACAGGAGGTCCTAGGTTCAAATCTGGCCCCAGACACTTCCCAGTTGTATGACCCTGGGCAAGTCACTTGACCCTCATTGCCCACCCTTACCACTCTTCCACCTAGGAGCCAATACACAGAAATTAAGGGTTTAAAAAAATTAGAACTATCCATAGATGAACTGGATGCTTCAGGAGGGAAAGGACTCCCTCTGATTTGAGGCCTTCAGACAAAGTCTGGATGGTCACTTATTAAACATTTTAGAGAGATTATTTCCATTCATGTATAAATGGGATTAGGTGGCTTCCTTTTAACATCCTTCTAACTCTAGGATTTCTAAAAGAACATTGAAACTTGTTTAAGTTTATTTTTTTTTGGTAGGACAAATAGTTAAATAATCCTTTGCCTTCCCCTCCTCAGTTCTTCCCTGGGTCCCAGGTTCTGGGATTCCAAAACTCAACCAAGACTCTAGGTGGAGAAAACACCATTAGGGTGTCTTTTCCCCATTTTCTTTGCCCTGACCAGGGTGCTGTCCCAGAATCCATCCCAGTTGGTTGACTACTCACATAGCTTGGATGAAATGGAGGTGAGATGGAGTGGTCATCAACTCTGTTCCTTCTGGTAAGATGGAATACCACTAGACCTTACCACCTGCCTTGACTCTATATATCTTACAGACCGAGCCAACTTTTTCTTTCAGTAGTCTTTTGAACTACTGTTATAGGCTAAAAACATCTTATCATCTAGTCTCTGCTGGACTCTTAGGATTTCTGGGCCTTTCCATATGACATGAAGCTGAACTTCCTGTTATATGGTGTACTCCCCATTAGAGTATGACTTCTTTAGGAGCAGGAATTGCCTTGCTTTTTCTGTTTACATTCCTGGAACTTAGCACAGCGCTTGGTACATAGCAATAATTTAATGAATGTTTTTCATTCATCCAATATAATTGCAATTCTACTTCTCAAATTATTGCTACTGTACCAAAAATGACTTGAATTATATATATATTTAAACTCTTAACTTCTGTGTATTGGCTCATAGGTGGAAGAGTGGTAAGGGTGGGCAATAGGGGTCAAGTGACTTGCCCAGGGTCATACAGCTGGGAAGTGTATGAGGCCAGATTTGAACCTAGGACCTCCCGTCTCTAGGCCTGACTCTCAATCCACTGAGCTACCCAGCTGCCCCTGACTTGAATTTTAGAAGCTAATAATATATGAGCATTACTGGTTGAGATACATTTTGTTGAGTTCTTATATGGATTTCTAGAGATTAAATAACAATTGCAGGACAAAATTGGCATCTGATACACAGACATTTTGAATTTGGCCAAAATGTATTAAGTGGGTAGTGTCTCTTAAGGGGTATTCCTCCAGTTCACACTTTAGTCATGGCTTGGATTGCTGAAGTGGTGGTCGTAGTGATGACTGCTTTCACAGATTCCAGAGTATAATCTATAGGACCATACTTCTAAAATTAGGTCATGAGCTCCCACCATCATGTTTCCCTTTAACAGCCAGAGTGGACACAATTACTTCTTAGTGAAGGCATTTACTCAATTGGTATAGTAATAATAGTAGCTACAAAAACAATTCCCTGGCTGCCCTGGGATGCACTGTCCCAGAAATACACAGAATATCCATGGGAAGAGTAAGCATCAACTTAGAATAAAAAGAGAGTGAGGTATATACATATTGCTGAGGGGACTCATAACTTCAGTACTGCAGGGATTTGAGACCTTTTGACTTCTGATGGCGTTTACAAGGTGCTCCCCAGTAGACGTGGTATTTGTTCTTGGGTGGATTTTATTACCTCTAGGCTTAGGTCGTTCCTCATAGAGCATGTCATTTCTGCCCAGTATTATGTTGCTCAGTTGAGCTCCCAAAGTCTGTTCCTCTCCACAAGATTGCTTGTGCTATCTCTCTCCTTTGAATCCACAGCTAACTCTTTTTTTTTTCTGACAAAGATTCTGCTTTTTGAATCTACTTTCAGCTTCAAGTGACTGCCTGCTTCTTTGTATCCATGTCTGTTTGAAGTATGTATCTTTTTTCCTTTAAATGTGTCTCAAATTCTTTTACACTGACTCTCTGACTGCTGAATGTGGTGCCTCTTGGGTGAATATATCTATTACTAGGCACCATGATTGATAAAGAGCATGAAGGAGAGAAAATTGTCCTCTTTTCCAAGATGTGAAGATCTGATTTTTTTTTCTAGTTGATGGCTCTCTTCAACTTACCTGAACTACCAACTTTTCCTGAGCTGAATTGGAAGCCTTCAGGAATGTTTCCTATTTGTTTGATCATCCACTAGCCAACTTCCATTTACTTCCATCAGAGAAAGGTGTTCACATTTTGGAAAGGGATCATCTGGGCTTTAACACTGGATCATCACATCTATACTTCTTCATCTGTGATCACATCATACTGCATCTTACGACTACTTTAAGTTGGAAAGAGACTCAAATCTCTCTCTCTCTCTCTGTCTCTGTCTCTCTCTCATTATTACATGCAATTAATCTCTATAAGAAGGCAGCTAGTTGGCACAGTGTATGGAGCATTGGGTTTATAATCAGGAATTCTTACCTTCATGAGTTCAAATCCAGCCTCTAATACTTCCTAGCTGTGTGATCCTGGACCTAAGCCTCTTTGCCTCAGTTCCTCATTTGTGAAATAAGCTGGAGGATGAAATGGCAAACTACTCCAGTATCTTTGCCAAGAAAGACCACAAACGACTGGACTTGCTTGAAACAACTCAACAACAGCAATCTCTAAGAAATCAAACCCACTATTTTATAAATAGATGTCAAGACAGTTGCCAGCTAAAATTCAAAATCATTTTAGAAACTTATCTTCCTTGCTGAGAACTGACATTTTACATAGTATGATAAGTTTTGTGAATCACTTTATATTCATTATTTTTGATAGGTGGTATGGTCAGTAGAGTGTTGGATGTGGAGTTAGGAAGATCAAAGTTAAAATCTAACCTCAGATATTTACTTGTTCTGTGACCCTGAGCAAGGAATTTAACACTTCTTTGCCTATTGAAGTGCTATAGAAATGTTAGTGATTATGATCTCACTTGATTCTCATAAAAACTCTTTTGGGCAGATACTGAAGATATTATTAACCTTATTTTGCAGAAGTGGAGCCTGAAGCCCAGACAGATTAAATTCTTTGCCTATAGTTACCTATTGAGAAGCAGGCCAAAAGTAATTTTTTTCTTTAAAGACACTGTCAACCTCATACTTATCAGATTGGTCAGAATGACAATAAAGAAAATGATAAATGTTGAAAGGAAATGTAGCAAAATTGGGACACTGCTACATTGTTGGTGGAATTGTGAACTGATCTAAGCTATTAAACTAAACTAAGCATAAGGTATTAAAGCTTAGACTAAGCCTTTTGGGTTATAAAAATGTGCATACCCTTTGATCCTGTAATACCGCTATTAGGTCTGGATCCCAAAGTGATAAAAGTATGTGTGTGTGTGTGTGTGTGTGTGTGTGTGTGTGTGTGTGTGTGTAGGACCTACTTGTACAAAAATATTTATAGCAACTCTTTTTGTGGTGACAAAGAATTGGAAATTGAGGGGATGTCTATTAGTTCGTAAATGGCTAAACAAAATGTAGTATATGATGGTGATAGAATACTATTGTGCTATAAGAAATAATATTAGCAGGATGATTTCAGAAAAAGCTGAAAAGACCTACATGAACTGATGCAGAGTGAAATAAGTAGAACCAGGAGAACACTGAACACAGTAACAGCAAAATTGTACAATGATCATTTGTGAAAGACAGTTACTCTCAGTAATACAATGATCCAGGACAGTTCTAAAGGACTTATGTCAAAGAATGCTATCCACCTCCAGAGAAAGAACTTTTGGAATTAGAATGCAGATCAAAACATACTATTTTTCACTTTAGTTTATTTGTGTTTTTATTTTGTGTTTTTGGTTTTATATGAATATTCTCCTATAGCAATGACCAATATGGAAGTAAGTTTTGCATGATAATAGATGAATAACACAGATCAAATTGCTTACCAGCTCTGGGAGGGGAGAGGAGAATGGATAGAAGATGACAATTTGGAACTCATAATTTTGGAAAAGTTTTATTGAAAATTGTTATTACATGTAACTGGGAAAATAAAATATAAAGAAAGGAAAAAACCCACCACTGTCAATCTCTCACTAATAATAACATTTACAGCCTGATGTAAAGACAATAATCTTTATGACATGACCTTTCTTTACCTAGGAGCAAATTGATTCCATGTTGTTTTCTTTTAGTTACGAATGGATATTACCTTCAGAATAGATCATGGCTTAAGTGTACTGATGTTTTGGAAGATGTCTTTAACTTAGCAGCTTTATAGTTGAGTGCTTATGATGTGCGAAAGTTTTCTCCTTGGAATTCTAGGTATGTGACAAGTTTAATGTAGTACTTACGGTTCATTTCTGGACTAGTAGTTATAAAATTATCTACACAATGTACATTATAATGGAGTTTCAGAGAATGAATAGAAGGACTTTTATTACATGATTATCCTTTGGTTTTGTTATTAATAAGGTAAAATTTAATAAAGTTGAATATAAAATCTTATACTTGAGTTAAAAAAATTCTTTAGTACAAAACTGGGAAGATGTGGCTAGAAAAGTTAAAATGAGAAAGACCCAGGAGTTTTAGTATATTTTCCAAAGTTTATTAAGTCAGAATTGTAACATAACAGTAAAAAAATTTTAGTATAATCTTAGGCTTCAAGAGACTATCTGTGATGAAAGAAGTATTAATCTCTTTGTATTTTTCCTGATCTGTCATTCAGATCTACAGAAGGAGGAATAAGCCCCTATTAAGTACTTACTGAATGCCAGACACTGTCAAGTTCTTTGCAAATATTATCTCATTACATCTTTACAACAACCCTGGAGGTCTATTGTACAGATGAGCAAATTCTGGCAAACAAAGGTTAAGTGATTTGCTCAGACTCATGAAGCAAGTGCCTGAGAGTGGATTTGAACTCAGGTCTTCATGACGCCAAGCCCATCTCTTCATCTGTGGTACTACCGAGATGCACACTTTATTTTGGAAGATCAATGACAAGCAGGAGGATAGCCAATAAGGAGCATCCAGGATAGTAGGGACTTTGAGTTGATGTCATAGAAGGGCTGATGAAAAAACAACAACGGGGTATTAAAATACAGTTTTAAAAGGATATTAAAAAACAGCATGAAGAAAATAAAATTTAATTGTCATTGTCCAAGTATATGAAAGGATATCCATTTCATTCCCTTATTCTAAATATTCTAAATAAAAAGCATGTTGTTGTCCTAAAGTGGAGGAGCTCAAAGTCAAATCTCAGTAAACTGAATTTCTCTTACTTTGAGTAGTAACATTAGATTACTTCAGAGTTAGGATTTTTTCCCCTCAGTCTTTGAATATCACTTTTTGGTAGAATTAACTTTGCTCTTTCCTGTTTACACTTTTTTGGCAACATTTTTCCAAGGAAGGTCATAATAAAGAATTATTACATCTCTCTTTCCCTTGCCCTTGCTTCCTGAAATCAACCAAAGTACAAAGCGGGCCCTTTTGTAGGAGTGAATCTTCTTGTAATTGCATCTGCATTCATTTTGCATGCTGCATTTCACATAGTGTTAGTCTGATGTCACAAGGAAGGATTTATTTGCTTATATTTCATCTGCTACTATGATCTACTATGTCACAGGGGCATCTGTGAACCTTGGGTATTAGCATTTCATCAATTGATATGCCTGTTCACTTGCTTTTTCTCTCTTGTACATTATACTTCTTATGAAAAACCCAAATAGTCATTCTGGTTGGAGAAATTTAGTGTTTTGTTTTGTTTTGTTTTAATCATCAATTAGAAAAACAGGCAGAAGAAATTCTCTGCTTTTGATTTTTTGTTTATCCTTAACCTCTGAGATGTATATGAGACCTTACAATTCTATATAAATTAAATAATCTAGAAGAGGGTACTGTTGCTTTTTATCTAAGATTTAGGAGAAATGTTAGAAACTCAGAGATGTAAAGATTTTACATTTAGCAAACCTTATTTTTTTTAAACTGCAAATTTAAAATCACTAAGGCTCTAAAGAGTGAAACTACTGTTTTGACTTTATTTCTAACTAGAGGTCTTCCATCCCATTTTCACAGAGGCTTAGTGCCTGGCTGATGTCAAATGATTCCATTCAGCTAATTTCAACAAATATGTATTAATATGTATTTCTGTATACAGGGCACTTTTGAGGCACTGGTGAAAAGACATAATTTAGATAATTCTCAGGTTCTGTGCTCATAAAACTTATCTATTAGAGCAGGTCCTAACAAATTAGACAGGTTTTTAGCAAGGACTTGATGAAATACTGCGTGTCTCCTGTGTAAGGCCTAGCCCATAGGCAGAGGCTTGCTACCAGAAGGTTTACCACCAAGTGATTTTTAGCCATGAAAACTTATAAAGTGTAGAGGAATTATATGATGTGCTTTGGTGGAAGGGTCTACTCTCTAATGAAATCACAGATCTTTCATTTTATTTTTTTATTTTAAATTCCAAATAATTAATTAATTAAGAATGTTTTTCCATGGTTACAAAATTCATGTTCTTTCCCTTCCCTCTTTCCAATATCCTCACATAGTTGATGCACAATTCCACTGGGTTTTACATGTGTCATTGATCAGGGCCTATTTCCATATTATCAATATTTGTTCTAGGATGATCGCTTAGAGTCTACATCCCCAATCATATCCTCATCAACCCATGTGATCAAGCAGTTGTTTTTCTTTTGTGTTTCTATTCCCACAGTTCTTTCTTGGGATGTGGAGAGTGTTCTTTCTCATAAGTCTCTCAGAATTGTCCTGGGTCATTGCATTGCTGCTAGTACAGAAGTCCATTACATTCTATTGTGCCACAGTGTATCCATCTCTGTGTATAATGTTCTCCTGGTTCTGCTCCTTTCACTCAATCACAGATCTTTCAAAGCATCAGATTAAAAGAGTTGAATAGCTCCTTCTCTAAAATGTATTCCCCGCCCAAAGACTATAATTTAAAGACTAGAAAATGAACTTTTAAAAGTTCTTATTATTTAAAAGATTTGGTAGAATCAAGTTCTAAAAGAATAATAGAATTTTCTTTTGTTATACTCTCATGTATAATATCATATTATTCTGACAACAAATGTCTGGGATAATGAGTATTGCTTTTTTAAATTAAAATTTTTTTCTAGTTAACAACAGTTATACATTCTCCCTCTCCATCTCATTTCTAACAGGAAAAAAACAAAAGCCTTGCCACAAATATGCTTAGTCAAGCAAACTAAATGTCCACATTGGTTATGTCTTAAAATGTGGTATACTTCATATACTAGTCCATTACCTACCTGTAAGGAAGTGGGCAACATTCTAAATCATCAGTTTCCTGGAATTGTTGTTGTCCATTGCATTGACCAGAGTTTTGAAATCTTTCAAAATTGTTTATTTTTTACAATTCTGTTATTGTATAAATTATTCCCCTGGTTCTACTAACTTTACTTTGAAGCAGCTAAAAGGGAGGTTCAAATGATACCTGCTACTCTCATCTCTTCCTTCTTCATTTGGAGTTCTACTTGAGGACCCCCATCCCTGCCTCCATATATGTTTCCTAATCATTACTCCTAGTGCATTCTTTCCTCTTCTTTTAAGATCTTAATATGAAAGCCTTCTTTCTTATTAGATTCCTTCTATGGCCCTTCTGACAATTTGATTGTTTTTTTAAACCCTTACCTTCCAGCTTAAAATTGATACTGTGTATTAGTTCCAAGGCAGAAGAGTGGTGGCTAGGCAATGAGGGTTAAGTGACTTTCCCAGGGTCACACAGGCAAGAAGTGTCTGAGGTCAGATTTGAGAACAGGACATCCTTTTTCTGGGTCTGGCTCTCAATCCACTGAGCCACAGATGCCCCTTGACAATTTGATTTTCAGGAGATGCTTGTATCAATTTATCCAATTGTTGGTTTGTGTTTTATTTTGTGTCAATTAAATATCTAGGAAACCTCTAGATCCTGGAAGTCTTACATAACAGGGGTCTCAGAGTCACGTGTCCTAATTTACTACTGTGGCCAGTGAGATTCCTGACCTCTAGAAGTCAAAAGATTGAAGTGAAATCCTGGCCAATTAGAAAATTTTAGGGGAGGGTTTAGACTGAGCTTAAAAAGCCACCTGTGAAGTGGGTTTATGCTCTCTGCCAATTTTTGGGCTTGTAAAAGGAACTCTCAAGGCAAGTAGTACAGTAGGGCAGCAGGCAGCTGGCCCACATCAGACTGGGAATCTGGGAACTCAGTCTCTTGGGCCTTCCTAAACTCAAGCCCACCCCTTGGCTGACCCAACCATGTGGTTAGCTGGGCCCAAAGGGAGTCTATGACCTGAGGAAGCAGAAGTAACACAGCTGGGAACTTTGAGTTAGGCTGGAAACCTTATTTCTATCTTTCTTTCTCTTTGCTAATTAATACTTATAAATTTAGTATAAAGTCTCCAAGATTAATTTTTATTCATAACTATTTTTTTACTGTTTCTCTTTTCTCTGGTATTTGTAACCAACTCAGGCCTTTTCATTAGAAAAATACTTGGAAGTTCTTCATTTCATTAAAAGTTCATTTTTTCCTATTATACAAATATAACTAGATTTGCTATGAATAAATTTAAATTTATTTGATATGGATATGACTATAGTCAAGATACATTATGAGGGATAAGCCTAGGTGTAGCTAGATTTGATGGAAAGCTTGGTTGTAAATCTAAATTTTTTGCCTTTTAGAATGATTTGTTCTATGCTCTCTGCTTCTTTATAATGGTAGCTACTACTCTTGTGTGATCCAGAATGGAGCTCCTCAGTACTTGAATCCTTCCTTTTTTAACTTCTTGTAGTATTTTCCTTTTGACCTTGAAGCACTGCATTTCGGCTATGATATTCCTGAGAGTTTTTCCTTTAGCGTTTCTTTCAAGAGATGACTAGTAGATCATTTCTGTTTTTATTTTATTCTCTGCTCTTAAGAAATATGGGTACTTTCCCTTTGTAACTTCTTGAAACATTATATCTAAGCTCTTTTTTTGTCATCATGGTTTTCAGGTAGTTCAGTGATTCTTAAATATTCTCCTTTAAAAAAATTTTTTTTTCAGTGATCAAAAATCCACTTGATCTCCTTCCCCTTGCCCCCTCTCTCTAACCATTCAAAAAGAAAGAAAAAGAAAATCATTGTAGCAAACACATAGTCAAATAAAACAAATTTCTATACTACCCACAGTTTAATTTAGTTCCCATTTAGTGTAGATCCACTAAATTTCAAGTCCAAAGACCCTGGATTTATGTCCCAGTCTCATAGTTTTAAAATCTCTTATGGTTCCAGTTATATAGCCAATGGAAAGAGGTTACTTCTATTCATGTTTAAGGAAATACAGATGTCTTCTCCCAGAAACAGATAGAAGCCTCCATATTGAGTCATCTAGGCATGTTTTAAAGGCCCATTACACATACGAAGGAACTCAGGTTCTGAGATTTTAAATGATGCCCAAGGTCACACAACTAGTAAACATTGGATCTAAGATTCAAACCCGGGTCCCTTGAATTCAGTATTTCTTCCATTATACCCTGCTCACCCTCCCAATTCCTCTTTTCTTTCCTCCCTACTCTTGTTAGAAGATAGTTTTGAAAGTTCTAGATTTTGGCAATTACCAACAGAGAATTTTGAGAGATTCTCTTCTCTTCTCTTCTCTTCTCTTCTCTTCTCTTCTCTTCTCTTCTCTTCTCTTCTCTTCTCTTCTCTTCTCTTCTCTTCTCTTCTCTTCTCTTCTCTTCTCTTCTCTTCTCTTCTCTTCTCTTCTCTTCTCTTCTCTTCTCTTCTCTTCTCTTCTCTTCTCTTCTCTTCTCTTCTCTTCTCTTCTCTTCTCTTCTCTTCTCTTCTCTTCTCTTCTCTTCTCTTCTCTTCTCTTCTCTTCTCTTCTCTTCTCTTCTCTTCTCTTCTCTTCTCTTCTCTTCTCTTCTCTTCTCTTCTCTTCTCTTCTCTTCTCTTCTCTNCCTCTCCTCTCCTCTCCTCTCCTCTCCTCTCCTCTCCTCTCCTCTCCTCTCCTCTCCTCTCCTCTCCTCTCCTCTCCTCTCCTCTTCTCTTCTCTTCCCTTTCCTTCCCTTCCCTTCTCTTCTCTTCTCTTCCATTCTCTTCTCTTTTCTTTCTTTCTTACATGTGCCATTGCAAATATGGATCATTGAAACTTGGATGAATTGTTAACACAGATAAAATACCTGGATCCTCTCTTTTCTGTGAGCTGCCAGAAAATGGCTGATTTTGATAATGCCTATTGAGGTGTAAGGGAGTGAAAGGGGCAGGGAAACTCCACTGGGACTTACAGAGTGGATGCTTCCAATTAGGCTATGGGCCATCCTGAATTTAAGAATATTCATTTTATTGAACAAAATGTGCCACATTATAGATTTACAAAATATTTCAATGTGAATTTTAGCTACACAGAGAGTATGCAAAAGTAATTATATATATTTTATTAAATATATGAGATTACATATAATTATATAAATACATAAGCTATATATAGTGAAAACAGCTACAGTATTTTTAAAAATGAGTGCTCTCAAAAGTTGTAGTTCTCTACCCAACTTCCTTCCAGCCACTTTCCCCTGTTTGTACTGTGAATGTACTCACAGACAAATTTCTCAACCCGAGAGATCTTTTGGTGTATTATTCAGAATGTGAAACAGGGAAAAAACTTGAGCTTTGATGATCTTCACTCTTCCTTCCCCATCTGCCAATGGTATATTTAACAATAACAGTAATTATTAACCTTGAGGAACCATGTGATTTTCTAAAATCAAAATGAAGGGTTTTAGTGATCAAGTTGTCTGCTTGGAAAAGAGTATTTTGGAAGGGAATTGTTTAGAATTTACTTTTATATCTTAGAATTAACATTTAGTAACATGAACACCTGGGCAACTTCTCTTTCATCTTCTTTTAAAATATATTCATAAAACGCACTAGTAATGAAATGCTAGTTTGTGGCTTTGTTTTTGTTTTTAATATGTAGGAAAATAGTTGTAGCTACAGAGTAATAGTTACATTTGTCCAACACTTTGTTTCCAGAGTACTTTCTGTACCCTGTGAAGTAGGTAGTGAGATTTATTTTCTTTCTTTTTTATTTAAAAAAAAACCCTTATCTTCTCCCCCCACCCCAGGAATATGCTCACAATAGTTTCAACCTATTGTGAGAAAGTCTTTTCTTTTTTAAAAAATTTTTATTTTATTTTGAATATTTCCCCATAGTTACATTTTTCATGATCTTTCCCTCTCCCCTAAACCCTCCCACCCCATGGTTACTGATGCACAATTCCACTGGGAAAAATCCTTATCTTCCGTCTTGGTTTCAGTTATAAGACTGAAGAGCAGTAAGGGCAAGGCAATGGGGGTTAAGTGATTTGCCCTAGGTCACACAGCTAGAAAGAAAACCTGACTCTAGGTTTGGCACTCTACCCACTATGCTACCTAGGGTGATTAATTTTCATTTAAAAATCTTAGGAAATTGAGACTCTGAGAACATAACCATGGTCATACAGACATAAAGTGTTTGAGGAGGGATTTGAATCCAGGTCCTTTTAGTTAATCCATTATACAACACTGCATTTTAAAAAGTAGCAAATGTGAGGCACCATGAGTCAACAACTTATATTGATAGGCCAGCCACACTTTCTCAGTACTTGTATGAGGTACTGTGTTAAGTACACTCTGTGGGGGCCTTGAAGAAGTCACACATTATATTCATCTCTGTACTCAAGGATCTTATAATTTGGAGTCCAATTCTATTCTGCATTAAATTCTTATAACTATCCCATCAAGGAAAGGGTTATTTTCCAGCTAACCTCATGTAAAAACCAGATCTTAAAATCTCAGTGAAAGAAGGTATGCAGGTGATAGAAAGAGGAGAAAACATTGACATCATACATTTTTGTGATTTGGTAGTAACTGACAAAAAGGTTTAGTGAAAAAAGGTCAAAACGAGTATCCAAAGACAGGTTTAAAATTATTTTTTTTACCCATGTCGTTTCTGTTTCCAAGAATAGATATGGAAATCATATTACTTGGAGTTTCTGAATCTGTTCTGACTTCAGAAGATAGTATCAGTTTAATGATGCTTTGCCAAAGACATATCCTTGCTTAGTATCCTTCCTTCTTTCCTTCCTTCCTTCCTTCCTTCCTTCCTTCCTTCCTTCCTTCCTTCCTTCCTTCTTCTCTTCTCTTCTCTTCTCTTCTCTTCTCTTCTCTTCTCTTCTCTTCTCTTCTCTTTTCTTTCTTTCTTACATCTGCCATTGCAAATATGGATCATTGAAACTTGGATGAATTGTTAACACAGATAAAACACCTGGATCCTCTCTTTTCTGTGAGCTGCCAGAAAATTACTCAAAGTTTGAAGTATTTTGTGGGTTAGCATTTATCCAAAACTATAGCTCATAAACCTCTACTTATGTATTTACTTTTACTAAGCTGACCAAAGTACATAGTACACATTAACAAATGCAACATTTAACAAAATAGAATAGAGAAATAAGTAATAAGAAACATTTCTTTCACACACATAGGGGTATGCACTTTCCTACTGTTGCACCTCAGCAATGGATAGGACAGAAACTGGGAACACCTGTAACCGGAGAACATACAAAGGGTCTGACACAAGGCAGCATTTATGACCATGAAACTCATACTTCTAAGGCTGAAGAATCATCCATCTCTTCTGGTGATATCATCATACTGTCTCTGTCAGTAAAGTAATTCAAAAAAGCATTTGTTAAATCTCTTATTATTAGAAATTAATGCCACCCTCTGCTGTTTATATTACCTACAGGAAAGCTTCTTCATCCAGTTGCTGCTTTCTGCTGCCATCTGCAGGTCTTCACTTGTGATGTGATTCTCCACCCCACTTCTCAGTAGAGATAGGATTAGTTTGATAGCTTCAGAGACTATATACATATAGTTCTTATGTGACATAAATATTATTTAATTATACCTTGCTGAATAGCTATAGAAGTGTAATGGGACTTTAAAGTCTGTCTTTTGAATTTCTTTTGTCCTTAGTCTAAATTTCTTAGTCTAAATTGATATCTGAGTTATAGTCAGAGATTCTTTTATTCTATTTAATATATTTTACATTTTAAGATAAGTTAATAGTATTAAGTATCATTTTAATAATCCCTGGCTCACTAGTCTGAGTGCCCATCAGACCATCCTGGAGATTCCACTTAGGAAAACTGTAAAGGACCTGGGCAGACCCAGGTGAAGAGATATCTTTCAAACTACTCCTTCCTTACTTGCCTTTCAGATCAACTTGGGAGCAAAGCTGAAAAGAACCAGGTGAAGTTGGTGACAGTGAAGACCTTTACCCTAATTCCAACCAGCAACCCAAATTATTCTTTCTCTGGAGGTAGATAGCACTTTTTCATCATGCGTCCTTTGAAAATGTTGTGAATTATTCTATTGACCAGAACAACAATCACAGTTGATTGTTCTTACTGTGGACTGTTAAATGAGACATTTTGTAAAATGCTCTATAAATCTCAGAGCATTATATAAATGCTATTATTATTACGATTATTATTCTTACACAAAGTTAATCATCTTAACACCATTAGCTCCAAATGACAATGTAAGCTTTGTCAGAGTAAGATATTTGAATTCTACATTTTGGTTTCCTTAAAACAGTAAAATGTAGATGCCTTTAATTGACCTTTTCAAGACTGAGAAGAACATTACTTGACAGTTGGAAAAGTTATGATACTTTGCTAACGGCATTTTTGCTCATGTTAGAGCCCGCTTCTTTGACAGGATATCATACCGTGTTCCTGAAATTTTGATGTTAACATTTCATGTCAGTATTCCAAAAAACTAAAAGGTGAAAGACATCTGATCAGCAGGAAGCAAATAGAGAGAGAGAAAGAGTGCTGGATGGTGATTCATACAACCTTGTTATAGTCTCATCATTGAGAGCATCCCTGTCAACATTAGGTCAGAGGACTGGATCTTGCCTGCAAAAGTTACGATGACATTGCTTTGGGCTTTAATGATTGTAATAGACTCAATTCCCTCAGAATAGACCTATGAGGTAAGTGGTATATTCTTATTCCCATTTTCTAGGTCAGGAAACTGAAGCTCTGAGAAGTTATTTATGATCATACAATTTGTTTGAATCTAAGACAGGGTGTAAAGCCAGATTTGTTATCCCAGGTCCAGGCATCTATTATGCACTGCAGCCTTTCAGTGAACAATATTGACCCTGAAGATTAGTTAGGTTGAACTAATTGAGTTATTGTTATAAAAAATCATTCTCATCTTATTCAGTGAAGTTCAAATAGAAATGGTTGTGGGTCACTATCCTGTTATTTTTATTTTACATCTAATGTTCTGCAGATTATTGCATAGCCTGACGATGGGACCAATATATATTTCATCCTGTTCCCATGTTTTTGATTTTTTTTGCTATGTCTCTATAATTTGAAAGTTTTTAATTTGGTATAGCTCAGAGATTTTAAGTATAGTCCAGGCCTTAGTGGGGCTCTGATGTCTATGCACTATAGTCTGTCTGAGTTGGTTCACACCAGCAAGTGTAGGACTCCTAAAGAGGGACTACCATCATACAGTTACAACTCAAGCATTCATACAGGGTCCAAGGGGTCATAGGGTCCTATTGTTGAAAGCATACACTCCTACTATTCAACTGAAGCCTCTGAGTTCCTTCCAGTGTTTATAGAGCACTGTAACTGGCATCAGGAAGATCTGTGTTCAAGTATAGCTTCACACACTTTACTAGTTGTGTGGAACTGAGCCCAGAGAGATGAAGAGACTTGCCAAAGGTTCCCCAGATGCTAAGTGTCAGAAATGGAATTCAAACTCCATGTCTTCCCACAAAATCTAGTGAATTTCCAATGACATCATACAGCCCACCCCTTTCTTGAAAAATGACATATTGTGAAAAGAATAGACTCAGAGCCAGGAAACCTGGATACTTGTCCTGATCTTGCTACCAACAAGTTGTCGGATTTTGAGCTTATCATTTATACTATCTATTATATATATTATATATATAATAATGATATAATTATCATTTATACTATAAGGAATAGAATCTAAGGTTAGGCCTTAAAGGGACCCCAGAAATCCAGCCGCGCCTGCTTATCTTACAGGTGAGGCAATTAAAATCCAGAAAGGGGAACTGCCTAGCCACACAGGTAGTCAACATTTCTGGGCCTCTTCTCCCACCTAAAAAACAAAACAAAACAGAACAACGGGGGTATTAGTTGTGGTGAACTAGTGACCTTTCAGGTCCCTTTCAGCTACAAAATTCTCAATTTCTTTAAATTGCCTTCCTAAGATTCTTTTCCCAAATTCTCATCCTCAGATCATTGATCATTAATATTTCTTAGATGCCTTTTATCATCAGGCTCTATGTCAAATAGAGAAATGCCAATTTGATTAAGAAGACATGTTATCTTTCCATAAGGAGGATGCAGGCTAGGTCCAGACAAAACTAATGAGACAAATATAGTATATATTCTTATCCAATGAGACCTCTAATGTGGCCCATGGTAAAGCTGACCCTGGGGCTAGTCCTACGATATGCCAAAAGAAGGCACAAATATTGGGTAGAAGGAGCTGAATGGAGAAAGGCAACAACCTCAGTTTCCTCACATGGAAAATGAAGAGGTTCAATTAAAAGGGCTCCAAAGTCCTTTACAATTCTAAATCATTGAACAAATGGAAGCTGTAAGTGAATCCTGTACCCATTACTTGAGTCGCTTCTTCTACCGTTGGGGAAGTAAATGCTATACTATACTCCCTAGGGAGTGAGAAATGTCATACAGAGAAAACTTTGCCAGTCCCTTCCTTCTATTCTGACATTGCCCCTAACTATGTTGTTTAGGCTATTTTTAATTTTGATAATCAGTGCTGAATGTGGTGGCCCAGTTGATTGGCAGATGTCTTCAATAATCATAATGATGGCTAAAGAAAAATGACTGCCATGAAATGTTTGGCAAAATGTACATAGATGATATGTAGCATTTTAAAAAACTTTATGGACTTTTTAATTTAACTTTTTAAAAATTGATTTAAGCCAGGAGAGTTGCTGCTTGCTGAGCTGCTGTCCAAGAAAGCTCCATTTCCTTGTTGCCCAAAGCAGCAGTAAGGGATAAGAGGAGAACATGGTTGGTACCCTAAAAGGAGAGCCTACAAATGACCCATGCAATTTGCTTGACACTTAGGAAGGTTTGGAGGAGTTAATAATAAAGTAGGTGGTTCAAGAGTGGGATGCAGGAATTAGACAGTTTAGTAGCATGTTTTTCATGTTTCCTCATTTATGTGTATATTTTTCATTGATTATTATCAAGTTACTCCTATGAGTAAGAAACTGTGTTAGTGCTGTGGGGATTAAGGCATAGACTTTGTCCTCAAGGAATTTATTACCTGTATATAAAAAGTTAAGTCAATTAGAACAAGGATCTACAACAGGTATCCCCAGACATCAGAGCTTTAACTAAAGTAGGGCGGCTAGGATTTTGTTTCACCGTCAAATTTAGAAGCTACTGATGGAACTTGCAGTCCTTCAGAAACATAGAAACAGAAGAATTTAGCAATTAATTAGCATAAAAGCAAACTCAATCCTGCTCCCCACAAAAAAAAAGAAAACCAAGGCACTATTTTTCCTATATGCCACAGGCATGGTTTGGGAGTATTTGTTCTGGGCACAAACATTCTTAGTTTTGGTTTTGATACAGCCATTAGGGATACCCAGTATAGTTTGTCTGATTTTGTTACCTGGAATTCTCACTATGTTTAATTAATTAAATAATTAGTTTAATTTAATTTTATTGATTAATTATGAAAAATTTCCCATGGTTACATGATTCATATTCTTTTCCTCCCCTCCTCCCTCCCCTCCCATAGCCAAAGCACAATTCCACTGGGTTTTACATGTGTTATTGATCAAGACCTATTTCCATATTATTGATATTTGCACTAGGGTGATCGTTTAGAGTCTGCATCCCCAATCAGATCCCCATCGACTCATGTGGTCAAGCAGTTGTTTTTCTTTTGTGTTTCTGCTCCCACAGTTCTTTCTCTGAATGTGGATAATGTTCTTTCTCATAAGTCCCTCAGAAATGTTTTGGATCATGCATTGCTGCTAGTGGAGAAGTACATTACAATCAATTGTGCCACAGTGTATCTGTCTCTGTGTACAATGTTCTCCTGGTTCTTCTCCTTTTACTCTGCATCAATTCCTGTATGTCAATCCAGTTCATTATTCCTTTTAGCACAATAGTATTCTATCACCAACAAATACCACAATTTGTTCAGTCATTCCCCAGTTGAAGGGCATCCCTTTGTTTTCCAATGTTTTTTGCCACCACAAAGAGTATGGTTATAAATATTTTTGTACAAGTCTTTTCCCCTATTATCTCTTTGGGGGTACAAACCCAGTGGTGGTATGGTTGGATCAAAGGGTAGGCAGTCTTTTAAAGCCCTTTGGGCATAGTTCCAAATTGCCCAGAGTCCAACCTCCAGAATGGTTGGATCATTTTACAACTCCACCAGCAATGCATTAATGTCCCTATTTTGCCATATCCCCTCCGACATTTATTAATTTCCTTTGCTGTCATGTTAGCCAATCTGCTTGGTGTTTCACTATGTTTTAAAATTGCTTTGTGGTCTAGATTAAAATTAACTGGAAACTGAAGGGATGTCCATCAATTGTGGAATGAATGAATAAGTTGAGTATGTGCTTGTAATGGAATATTATTGTACCATAAGAAATGACAAACAAGATGATCACAAAAAACCTGAAAAAACTTATATGAGGTGATGCAAAGTAGAACCAAGAGAACACTGTACACAATAAAAACAATAATGCATGATGATCAACTGTGAATGACAACTATTTTCAACAAGGCAAAAATCCAGGACATCTCCAAGGGACTCATGATGAAAAAGGATATCCATTGCCAAAGAAGGAACAGATGGAGTCCAAATGCACATTGAAACATACCATTCTCCACTTTATTTCCTCTATGAACTTTTCTCTAGTGTAAGCAATATGTCTCTTGTTTCACAATGTGATGAACAGGAAAATATACATTATATGATAATATATGTACAACCTATATAATATTACCTGCCTTCTTAGGGAGGGTGGGAAGCAAAAAAAAAAAAAAAAGAATGAGATGTGGATTTTTGGCTATAGCTAATGTGAGAATTCGTTTTTCCTGGAAAGCATATTTATTATAATTTAGTACTTATTTATAACAAATCATATGCATTATATTATTGTTATGTTACATATAAAAATCAAAATCTATGCTCTAAAAATAAAATTAAAGTGAATACCTACTGATTAAGTTTTGAGAATTTTTTTCATTGCCCTTGAGATGATCAGAGGCACTATGGAAACATGGAATGGGGAATTATTCCTCTAAAGGGATTAGGAACATGTGAGTTATAACATCTAATTCCAATATGGGCAAATTAATTTTATGAATTAGCTATTCCAAAAATTCACTCATAAGTTGCTTATGCAGGATACATTTTCTCATAGAAAGATTATTCTGTGTTTATTGTATGTTGTTCCCTGTAATAACTTATTTGCATGTGAGGAGGGGACATTTGTTCCCGGCCCTCCGGTGCCTCAGCTCATTGGGCTGCAGTACCCTTGATATTTGGAATTATTCAGCATGGTAATACAGCATTTAATAAAATTAGGATGATTAGCATTTCCAGGTAATCACCTTAAGGTGCAATTCATGGCAAATAACAGGTCCAGTACATTTCAGAGCCAGGACAATTCAATAGGCCAAGATGAGGGAGCAGAGACACACCCCAGACAAATGTAAATAGAGAGGCAGTCATTCATGGACAGTAGCAGCTTCTAGGAGCACATAGTAGCTGTTTAATAAGTGTTTATTGACAAACTGGAAAATGCCAGCGAGCGTTACCGGGTAATAGTGAAATAACATAACATTCAGTTGTAGTAAGGTTAATAGCACTTGCAAAGTCAAGTATGAAAACTGCCAATTTAAGAACTTATTTTATCTCTAAAACTTATTATCTATTGGAACACCACACACAGGACTTGTATAAAGTATACTATGTGTAGAAAATTATTAATATTTATTTTCCTTGCAAGAATGACTTACATTATCAGCACAGAGAGCCATGAAAACATTTTAATATGGATGCAGTTAAAAGCAAGACTGATTAATTAGATTATGACCTATTCTCTCCTGCAAGCTCCTGCTCCAGTTCTTGGAAATATGGCCTTATTCTTAGACCCCATGTGTCAGCATTTCCTTTTCTTTACTTTGGACTTATTGCCCCTTTTTTTCTTTGACACCAGTAACATCTTAATGTTGATTGTTAAACTTTAATTCTCAAAAGAGAGACCTAATACTCCCCCCTTTTCCCAATTTCTCTGTTTTTTTCAAGATGTAGAATCCAGAAAAAAAGTAAAATTTCTAAGAAATGCTGGAAAGGAATTCCCATATGAACACACTACTATCCAGGGATAAATAGGAAAATTAAGTTTTGTTGAAATGGACTATACACAGCAAAACAACATCAATGTTAAACTTGTAAGCTCCAAAGAATTTAGCATCTAAAATTATTTGGGAACAATTAACTGAATTATAAGAAGACATATGGACAGTAATACAATAACAGTAGGATATTTTAATGTTCCTCTCACATTTTTTGATAAATCTAACATGAAGATAAAATGGAAAATATATAACTGAACAAGTTTCTGGAGAAAATAGAATGAAAAGATGTGATATTTTCTCATTGTGATTGCTAAAGAATAGAAATAATTCTGAGTACCACATGGAATTTTTACTAAGATGTACAATGTATTAAGTCACAGATACTGCAAATAAAAGTAAAAAGATAGAAATAGCCAACATGTTTTATAGATCATGACACACACAAAAATAAAAATCAGTTCAGAGAACATAATAAAAAAACACTGAAATGAAAACACAAAAAGCACTTCTGTCTTAGAACCTAAAGCAGAAGAATAGTTAGGGTTAGATAATGGGGGTTAAGCAACTTGCCTGGGATTGCACAGCTAGGAAGTATCTAAGGCTAGATTTGAATCCAGACCTCTTGTGTTCAGGCCTGGCTCTCTATTTATTGAGCCACCTAGCTGCTTCCTGAAATGGAATCTTCACAAAAAACGAAATAATGAAATAATCTGAAACTTGAAATAATGAATGGGTCAAAGAACAAATCATGGAAACAATGAATAATTATGTGAAAAGTAATGATGAAACAACATCCTAAAATGTCTGGGATGCAGTTAAAGCACCAGGGAAAAGATTATATCCCTAAAAACATATATGAACAAAATAGGAAAGGGGAGGATTAATGAACTGAATATATATATTTAAAAATATGACTATTCCTCTTACTCCATATTAATTCTTCTACCTCCATGAATATTCACAGACCAAGCCCTATGGCTGGAATATATTTTCCCCTCAACTCAGAATTACTTCCTTCAGGGTTTTGAGGTTTAGTTCAGATGGTACCTCCTTCCTGAATTCTGGATTCTCTGATCCCTCCCAGATGAAAAGTTTTTCTCTTTCCTCCTCAATTGGATATCTTCATCATCCTTATCATTACTTAGCTTATGTTATACTTATCTGTATCCTGTCATATCCCTCCTACTTGGTCCCTACCATCTCCCCTCCCATCCCAGGAGAATATAAGCACTTGAGAACGGGGATTGTCATCTTTCCCCCTTGTATGATTAATATTTAGAATAGCATCTTACACATAGTTGATAATGAATAATTTTAGAATCGATTTGAAGATAAGGAAACCATCAGAAAAATGGCTAAACCAAGAAAGGAAATTTGGTAAAATATAGTTGGCCACTGGGTGTCAATCTTGACTCATATTTAAACTTAGTGAACATAGATAATTTTAGAAAATAAAAGCAGTGGCTTAGCTTCTTGATAATTATCTCTGCAGAGAGTTTGGGGAGCAATCTCATTTAATAATGAACACAATGACACATCTTCTCTTTTGAAGCCTCTGTGATTACTCTTTCACCACTGCAGAACTTAAATCTTCCCTTCAGAAACTGCAAGAGGAAAAATGAAGATGGAGTAAGTGAAGCAAGGCTTGATTTAGTTAAAAAAAAGTTTAGCATCATTTGGACTTTATTTATTAACCTTCTTCTGCTAAGCTGCAGTTTTTGTCAGAGATGACTAGTTCGATTTCCTTTCTGGAAAATGCTCTAATTATTTATGCTGATTGATTTTTCAGATCCCCTTCTGCAAGTCAAATCTTCGTGATTTATTGGCCCTGAAACGTAGGTTTTTTGGGGGGTGGGGGTGGGGGCTGAAATGTCTTTGAGATTCAATGTATTTTAAAAAAATGATAGCAACTAATGTCCTGATGTTCTTATCTCTTAGGATTTCCAAAAAGAAGTAGCAACAAAAGGCAAGAATTTGGCCAGACCTGCCAATCCAGATTAGAAGAAATGGAAAGCAGATATGTATGAAAGGACTCACCTCTAGTGGTCTGCAAAGTCTTTGATCTGCCCTAGTCCCTGTGGTTTCACCAACCCCCATGTCCAAACACTCACCAACCTTAAGCACATGTCTAACTTCTGTTTATTTTATTAGACCTGGAATAAGTCTCCTTAGGTACACAGCTGCAGAAACAGTATGGCAAGAGTGCCCATGATTGGATACTGTATACAGTTCCAAATAACATGCAGATTCTGCTCAAAATGAATTAAATCGATCTAGCTATTTTCAAATGGAATTAAATTGTTCTATCAAATTAATGCCACTTGAGTCTATTTAGTTATCTCTGAGGTATCTAACTTTAGCATGTTTCCATCATTCCAGATTAGGTACTTCAGGGTTTATATCTGCCACTCCAAAAGCTAGGTTGATCAAATAAGTCTTATTGATTACTGATTGTATGCCTCCTCAGATTCCTTCTTCCATTATTATGTTCAACCTATCTGGAAACTAGTTTAGAAAGCTAATGCCAGAAATATCCAAAATTGATGCCAATGTTACCTGTTGATGTGTAGCTTCTTTGTGTAATCCAAAGATACCTAGGCTTTTTGGGGGCTGTTGGATTTTTCAGCATTCTCTCCCATACTTTCATTTCCTCCACTCCACTTTGTACCCCTGAAATCTATAGAAAGCTCAATAATAATCTTTTCTTTTCCTTTTTAAACCCTTATCTTCTATTTTAGAATCAATACTTTAGAATACAATATTTTAGAATCAATACAAATAGGTATCACCTCCAAGGCAGAAGAGAGGTAAGGGCTAGGCAATGGGAGTTAAGTGTCTTGCCTAGGGTCACACAGGTAGGAAATGTCTGAGGTCAGATTTGAACCCAGGACTTCTAGTATCCAGGTCTGCTTTTTTATACCCTGAGCCACTTGAGTCCCCCAATGATATTCTTTTAAAAAAGTAAATTATTATACCACGAATTTTAACCATCTACAAAACCAATTCAATATACTTTGCAGTTATTTGCATTTCATGAACTTGGAAGAGAGGAAGATAGGGTGAGAAGTAAGGTATAAGAAGACTGGAAAGGTTGACAGGGACTAGATTTTGCAGGACTTTGAGCACTGAATAGAGGATTTTGTATTTGATCCTGGAAGCAATAGAGAGCCAACAGAGTTCACTGAAAAGGTGGATGGGATGTGATATGGTTAGACCTGTGCTTTATTGGCTGAGTGGAGGGTGGACACCATCAGGGAGATACTTAAGGCAAGGAGAACCACCAACAGATTATTACTATGGAACTTCTTTTTGAAACTGTGCTGATTCCTTTAAGCCAAATAAGGCAAAAAGAAGACATAGAGTTTTAGAATCAGAAGGAATCTTAGGAACCAGTTAGCCTTATCCCTTCCTTTTACAGATGAGGAAACTTGGGCCAGATGTTGCTTTCCTCTATGAGTGGTTTGAGGACAATTAGGTGGTGCAGTGGAGAAAGCTTTGTTGGGCTTAGAGTCAGGAGAACTTTTCTTCTTGAGTTTAAATTTGGGCTCAGACCTTTTCTAGTTGTATCAACCTGGGCAAGTCACTTAACCTTGTTTGCCTCAGTTTCCTCATCTGTAAAATGAACTGGAAAAGGAAATGGCAAAATTTCCTGGCCTCATATACTTACAAACAATGTGATTCTGGGAAAGGCATTTAATCCTGAGTTTCCTTATCAGTAAAATGAACTGGAGGAGGAAATGGCAAACCACTCCAGTATCTTTGCTAAGAAAACCTCAAATGGGGTCACAAAGTGTTGGACATGACTGAAACATGACTGAACAACTGAGTGGTTTTGCATTTGGATATTTTTAGCCAATTTTATTAATAGATATCATAGGCTTCCAGTTGTTTTCTGTTGCTTAATAACCCCCTCAATATACTAGACCTCTCTTTTTACTTATATGTTGCCTGAAATTCTATTGGTACAGATTTATTCTTAAATTTCTCCTTCAATGAATTTTTAAAAACAACAAATACCAGAGAAAGGCACATTCTAGGGCTTCCTTATCTGGGGTCTACTAGCTTTTTCTTAAAGAAAATGTTTTAATGATTGTTATTTCAATAGACTTGGTTTCTTTCATAACCCTATGTATTTTATTTTTTGCATTTAAAAACAACATCTTGAGGAATCTATAATACAAGCATCCCCAGACTACTGGAGGGGTTCAGAATTCCCAAAAGGTGAGGAAGTCTTATCAGTCACAGATTGGTGTGAACAGGATAAAACAAACTGTTCCTCTGTGAACAGATGTTCCTATCTGGGCAGAAAGAAACAGTGAGAGGAGTAGGCATCTGAGGCAGGGCGGGAAGAGCAGAGAATGCAAAGGAGAAGAGCAGTGAATTTTGTGTTTATAATTGTTAGAGTGATCTTGATAAGGACTAGTTTCCTTAAGAATCTTTTTTATCACTGCCTGCAACTTTATTATTATTAATAATATCTAACAGACATATATATATATATACATATATATGATTTGTAAAACATTAGTTTTGAAAACAAACAGAAAAACAAACCCCTGTCTTGGTTTTAAGGCAGAAGAACTGCAAGGGCTAGGCAATGGGGGGTTAGTGACTTGCCCAGGGTCATATAGCTAGGAAGTGTCTGAGGCCAGATTTAAACCCAGGACTTTCCTTCTCTAGGCCTGGCTCTCAATCCCCTGGGTCATCTAGTTGCCTCCATGATTTGTAAACCATTTTGCATATATTATATCACTTGATTTCTTAAAAAAATTTGTTACCTGAAAAATTTCCAGGTATCTCCCTCCTTTTCTTTCCTCTGAATGTTAAAGAAGGCATCATTTGAAAAAAAACAGATATATGTATATATAAAACTATTTATTGCCCAAGAATCTTTACCTGCTAGTTTCTTCCTCAGTAAAATGGAGAAGGAAATGGCAAACTACTCTGGTATCCTTGCCAAGAAAACTCTCCAAAGGGTTGTGAATAGCCAAACAAGCCTGAAAATGACTGAACAACAACTAGTTCAATGAGTATTCTTTATATCTCAATCCAAACCACTAATTTCCATCTGAGGCTGCGTGGTGTGGTGGAAAGCACAATGGATGGAAAGACTGATCTTGAATGAGAAGACTTGGGTTCAGGACCTGATTCTATTATTTACTATCAGTGTAAACTTGGGCAAATTATTTAAACTCCTTGGCCCTCAGGTTCTTTGTTTGTAAAATGGGACTGGGGTTATATTGGGATGATCCCTTCAGATTCTAAATCAATGAATTTATATCAGGTAACCCCTCTTGGCCTCAGTTTATTTGTAAATAGAAGGAACATGAGGGTTGTTTACATGTTTTCTAAGGTTTTTTTCCAGCCCTAAATTCTTTGATCTTAGACTCAGAGGAATAGAGAGTTGGAAAGGGCCTTAGAATTAATTTTTGCCAGCTTCCAGGCATAAGTTTTATAGATACAGAAAATTAGGCCCAGATTGAGTAAGTACCCTGCCCAAAGTCTCATAGCTAGTTATTGGAAGAGCCAGAACTAAATCCCAGGACTTCTGCCCCAGGAGAAGGGGTGGGAGATGTGATGGGGCAACCAGGGAGGGGAATCAGCATCATTACATTACTGAGTAGGTTAGTGTTTAATAAGAAGTTCTGAGGAGTTGGTAATGAACTATTTATTTATTTTTTGAATTTATGATTTTTATTTTTAAAAATTTCTCTATTTTATTCCCAAAACAAATTTACACATTTTCCAAAGTTACATGATTCATGTTGTCTCTACCTATTCTGATTTGGAAATTATGAAGTATATAATTAAGACCATGCGTTAAATCTTTCACATGGAAACAGGGAATGGCAAAATCAGTTTAAAGAAAGTTTAATAAGGTATCCAACTAAACAATCATCTTTAAGGGCACTCAGGGCTAAAAATGGAAGGATTATAAACTGAAGAAAAATGGAAAAGATATGCAAAAATTCTTATAACAAATGGTTTTTTCTCCAACAAAGTCAAAGGAATCAACAAAACTGAAACCAAATATCATAGTAACAGGTATGTTGTGAAGAAGGTAGAAATGAGGCTAAAGAAAACAAGGGCATAAAAAAGTCAGATTAACCTAAGTTAAGAAAGATAAGAGATCTGTGCTAGAGGCAAAACAATGGTGAGGGAAAATGATAGAAGCATGGAAAAAGTCTCAGGCGTTACTGACACCAAAAAAAGCAAATTATTGCTACCCTGATAGCCTAAGTCCTTTTGTTTCTCCAAATGAATTCTGTTTTTGTTTCCTCAGGTTTTTGTAAAATGTCCCTGTGATAGCTGAATTTGTATAGCATTTAAGCTATAAGTTAACTTTGGCAGCATTGTATTTTTATCATCTTGAGCTCTGAATATTCCTCAACTAAGTTGTTTTTTATTTCTTTAAGGAATGCTTTACAACTATATACATGCAAGTATTTTCTGTGTTTTGGTAGATTGATCCCCAAGTATTTTATGCATTTTGTAGTTATTTTGAATGGGATTTCCCTTTCTATTGTTGCCTTTTGGACTTGGTTGTTATTATTACCTATAAATCCTGTTGACTTTTTGGGCTATTTCAACTTTGCAGAAGCTAGTGTTTCAATTTTTGTTTGATCTTTGCTGATTCTCTAGGATTTTCTAAGAAAATCATATCAGCAAGTAGAAATAGTTTCATCTTGTCTTTGCCTATCTTTATGACTTACATTTCTTTTTTTGCTTTACCAATATTGCTAGCATCTCTATAACAAATATTGGTTTGAAAAATAGGTATCATTGTTTTACATTTATACATAGAAAATCTTAATGATATTCTGTATATGTAATTTTTATCATATTAATTTAATTCATTCAGTCTTGAGCACTGAATATTCCTCAACTAATTAAGTTGTTTTTTATTTCTTTAAGGAATGCTTTGCAATTGTGTATATGCAAATATTTTCTGTGTTTTCATAGATTGATCCCCAAGTATTTTATGTATTTTGTAGTTATTTTTAATGGGATTTCCCTTTCTTTTATTGTCTTTTGGACTTGGTTGTTATTATTACCTATAAATTCTGTTGACTTTTGGGACAATTTTAATGAGAATTTACCAGAGAACAAGTAAGCATTAATCATCAAAATTCAATAATAGCAAAAATAGAACATATATTTCTTGTCTGAAAGTTAACTAGAAGATATAGAGTATATAAGATCTCACTGTAGTTACTGTTTGTAGATAACCCCTCTCAAATGTGATTTCATAAAATAAAACTGATATATAGGCTCCTTTACAACAAATATCTTTCATTCATACATCAAAATCATTCAAGATTCCTTAGAATATCTTACAACAGAAATAATATAGCTCAATGGCCCTCTGACAGTGAACATCTGGAGAGGGATAAAATGAGGAGATGTATGCTTGTCAGAGATATTCACATTGTGATAGAGCAGATTCAAGGAAGAGTCCAGGCAGAAGAGGATGAAGTCCTCCAGATCTTCTTGTTTGTACATGACATTGTGGTGATTACATCAAGCCTCAGATCATTAGAATTTCCTGGAAAAGATCTGTAATCACTCAAAGGAGTTTGGTATGTTTGTCCACCCAGGAGAGATCAAATGGATTGATTAATATAACTTTAGAACTGTAAATTAACTTTGGCAATGTTGCAATTTTTATTACATCAGTGTTGCTCAGGCACCACCAGCATGAAACATTCCTCCAACTATTTAAGTCATTCTTTATTTCTTTAGGGAGCACTTTGAAAATAGATCTATCTAAGTATTTTCTTGATTTTGGTAGATTTATGTCCCAAAATTTTCTGTATTTTATCATAATTTTGTTCCAGTTTCATATATACACATTTGGTTGGACACCATGATTTGGGCCCAGAGTTGAAATGGAAAAAGTGAGTGGGTTAGATTGCCTTTAGGAAATTGAAAAGTCCCTTTACTCACACCAAGATTCTCATGAAAGCAAAGGCCCGTCTTTTTAATGCTAACATTCTATGTGTGTGTGTGTATATATATATACACACACATATATATATATATATAAGATGGAAGGTAAGGGTTTAAATATATATATTTAAATTATATATATAATAAATAAAATATAAAAATTAAATATATATATTTAAACCCTTACCTTCTGTCTTGGGATCAATACTGTTTATTGGTTCCAAGGCAGAAGAGTGGTAAGTTAGGCAATGGGGATGAAGTGACTTGCCCAGAGTCACACAGCTAGGAAGTGTCTGAGGCCAGATTTGAACTCTCATCTCTGGGTCTGGCTCTCAATCCACTGAGCCACCTAACTGCCCTCCTTTTTTTCCTATGCATATTTTTATATGTCACCAAGATATGGAATATAAGAATAAGTTAGAAGACAGAAGACAATCAAGAGACAAATGGTGAATATGAACAAGTTGGACCATGTGACCAATGAGGAAAACCAAAGATTAATAGGAGTAAAATATGTCATTGAGGAATTTTATGGTAGGAAGAAGAAGATGACCTGGTCACGTGGCAAGAATGAGAAGTGAATGACCAGAGAGTTGAGCTAGTCAAGAGCAAGCAGAGAAGGTTATAAGCACATTGGGTGTACTGCTATGGTGACTACAGAACGGTATGGACAAGACTCAAACAAGATGGTAAGTTTGAATGGGTTATGATCTGCTTTACTGCAAAGAATTCCTGAATTCCTGAGATTGTAGATACTTATTACAAATAACAAAAGTTGCCCTTTAATTCTTCCATCTTCATTTTAAGTCTCATTCTTTCAAAAAGTACAAACTTTGGGGCAGCTAGGTGGCTTAGGGGATAAAGAGCTAGACCTGGAGTTGGGAGAACGTAGGTTCAATTCTGACTTTGGACACTTTCTGGCTGGGTGACATTGGGCAAGACACTTGCTTCTACTTGCCCAGTCCTAGTCCTTTTGCCTTAGAACCAATACTTAGTATCAATTCTAACAAAGAAGGTAAGAAGTTAATATATATTAGCACACATATACGTATATAGTTAATGAATATCTAACCAATGGCAACCATTTTCAAAACATGCTTGAAGATACAAGTAAATAGTGCTCTGGGTAGTAGCTTTGCTTCCCATTTGATTGTTTTGTAAATTTTTCCTTTGTTCATTTTCCCAGTTGTTCAGTAGGGATAATCATACCTATTCTGTACCTTGCAGGGATGTCGTAGATTGATAGAAAGTTGAAAGCACTCCTTGAGATGCTTGGATGCCAGATCCATGTGCAAAGGAAAGCAGGGCTGTTTCTTTACTGATTGACTTTTAGCAAGATTATATGATCTTACTTCTGGTAGTCTGAAAGGCATTCACAAGGCAGGTCCAAACATATTTTTCTTGCAATGAATGTTAAAGCAGAAGGGAGTTGGAATTAATGGGTTTTTATCAAGGAAAAGGAGGAGGAGGAGGCTGAATGCTATTGATGTGGAACTGACCAAAGCCTGCCACCCATTTTTCATTTGTTTGATCTTCTGCCATGATTTTCACCTTTGCAAGTTTTAATTAAGAGCCTCCCTAAAGAAAATATGGCATCGCTTTGGGTCTACCAATGCAAATATAGCACATGAAATGCAACTTTTATAGCATAATCAGTCATAGTGCCTAGTATCCATTCTTTAGGAGTTAACAGAATATATAGAATGTGTAGATTTTAAAAATCTGAATTAATTGCATGCAAATGTACTTGTTATGTTATCTTAAACAATAGTTCATCAGGACTACAACTGTATTTGTACCAAGGGACTACATTTCCTACCAATTTATTTTTAAAAAATTTGACAGTATGTATTAGGAAACTATTTCTAACATCCTTATTTTCTTCCAAATTATTCAAATTTCTTCTCTACCTTAGTGGAAATCCTATCAATTTCAATTTCCAATTTTCTCTTCAGAGGAAGAACATTAAAATTTAACATCTAATAGCTGCTCAATTCTTGTGTATTATACAGTATGTTTGGATTTGGAATAACCAGTTTTGTCTAAGGAATGAATGTGTCTCCTAACTTGTTATAAGCTCCCAGAAACTGAAATGTCCTTTGTCAGCTTTTCTTTTTGGTTCATATAATTATTCATCACCCTTTTGCTCCCTATTTAAGGTGTGTGGAAGTTCTTGAATTCTGGCTGCATGGATCACAGAGCCAGGAACCAGATCAAAGGCACCTATGAGTAAATGAAACCAGACAGAAATTCAAAGAGGCTTTGGGGGATAATGAAGGAGGACAGATCAGTAAAGAGAGGAGTGCAGAATGGTTATACTTTGCCCAAAGTAAGGCTTATCAGAAGATTAAACTTATGTTTTGGTTTCATTTTTGACATTCAAATTGATTTTAAAGATTTTATTCAGTTCAAGAAATATGTGAATATTAAACTATGGATCAGAAGTCCCGAGTTCTAGCTCTAGTTTTGATCCTAACTTGCTATATAACTTTGGGTAAATCATTCAACTTCTCTGACCTTCTCTTTTCATATTTTTAATATAGAGAGTTAGAGTAAATGATTTCTAACATCTCTTCCAGCACTAAAATCCCAAGAGCCTTTGAACCTTTGACTATGTACCCAATTCTGTTGAGGGCACTGTAAAAAAAGAAATTGTCCTTTCAGAATACCAACTGGAAGGAGATATAGTATCCTAAGCTTTTGAATAAAATTGTTGGATTAGATATAGGCACTAATTGAAAATATGCCTCCATACTATTATATAGCTTCAGTGTTTTAATTATATATAGTTGAA
>NC_058132.1:253882223-253904874 GCF_016433145.1 Gracilinanus agilis
CCTTCCTTCCTTCATTCCTTCCTTCCTTCCTTCCTTCCTTCCTTCCTTCCTTCCTTCCTTCCTTCCTTCCTTCCTTCCTTTCTTCCTTCCTTCCTTCCTTCCTTCCTTCCTTCTCCTCCTCCTTCTTCTCTTTCTCCTGTCTCCTTCTTCTTCTTCCTCTAACATTCTATCTGTAATGATAAATTGCACAGCAATATGGAAATCAAGATGATGGATAGTTACCTGATTAGAATATAGAATGAACTGAGCCTGGCAGGAGGTGGCAGGTGCCAAGGCAGTTGAGGCTCGGGTATATAAGGAAGGATTTGAACTGAGAAGAGATCTCAGTTTGGAGATTGGGATTGAAGTGGGTGGGGTTTTGGTAAGGGTAGGCCATAGGTCAATTTAATTTACTTGCAACCTGCACCAACCAATTTCACTGACCCTGATCCTGAGTTAACCTTATCTTGAATAACTGATATTGAGTTAATCACCAAGAAGAAACAACATCTAACAGCAGAGTAACCTGATTTAGGTTGAGGCCAGTCTGGCCCAACCAGACTGACAACTCAATCCAAATATCATCATTAGCATTATTAACCTTAGTTACTTAAGGACTTCCTGTTTCCTTCCTTTCCAGTCATTACTCTGCTTCCCTTCCTAAGCCAGTTAACAATAAATCTTCAAATTTACCTTAGATTTGGTGTCATCTCTAATCTTAGGGCTTAGTGATTACATCCTTGGGATATTTTAGGGAAGAGGAGAAGTGTACCAGTTATAGCAAAGTATAATTCTCAGTCAATTTAGCGTTATCCAATTAAAGCCAGAAAGTCAGTTAGATAAGTAGCTGTATAATTCTAACAACACTGGGACACTCATATCTGAAGTTGGGTTCAGCAGATTCACCATATCTAAGAACAACTATTGCTATGGGGTCCTTTGTGCTTCTCTACTACAACTTAAGTGTTTCACTTAGGTTATCACCCACTATACCCAGCTCCAGACCCTCATAACATCAGGATTATCATAACACATCTTAGAACCAATATGTAGTACATATTGGTTCTAAAGCAAAAGGGGAGTAAGAGCTAGGCAAGAGAGGTTAAGTGACTTACCCATGGTCACACAGCTTTTCCTCATTCTTCTTAATTTCAATGCCTTCCTTCTGAGATGATCTTCAATTTATCACTTATATAGGCTGTTCATTCATAGCTGTTTGCAAGCTATTTCCCCCACTAGACTGTGAACTCTTTGAAAGCAGGAACTCTTATTTTTTTTGCCTTCCTTTGCTTTCCCCAGAGCTTAGCACAGTAACTTTCAGATAGAAAGGACTTAATAAGTGTTTGCACTTCATCTAGCTATGCTTAGAATTCACCCTCTTAAAATCGCCTTGTACAAATTTTGTACATATCTTGTGTAGTTTCTTCCCTGACATCACTGTAAGCTATTTAGACATTCTGAAGATAGAATCTGTTGGCCTTGGTTATAGATTGTCTATGGATGGTGTAAATGAGAGGGAAGAGCCAAAGATGATGCTGAAGTCATTGTGACCTTTTGGGAACCTTTGACAGTATTTACTCCACTCTCCGCCCCCACCACAATAGTGTCTCTCCTTAGTCAATCAATCAGTCAATAAGCATTAATTAACTGTTTACTCTATTTCTGGCACAGTGCTAAGCACTGAGGTACAAAGAAAGACAAAAGATAGTTCCAGTACTCCAGGAGGTCACAAACTAATGAGGGACAAAACAAGGAAAGTGTGTACAAATTGGATACAGGATAAAATAGGTAATAATTAAAAAAGGAAAAGCACCAGAATTAAGAGGGATTTGAAAGATTTCCTGTAGAAGGAGGGATTTTAGCTGGGATTTGAAAGAAGTCAAGGAAGCCAGGAGGCAGAGATATGGAAGGAGACCATCCTTGTCATGTGGACAGTCAGTGAAAATTCCCAGAGTTGAGAGATGGAGTAACTTTCATGAAATAGCAAAGAGGCTGTTTCATGGATTGAGAAATATATGACAGAGTATAAAGTGTAAGAAGATTAGAAAGGTTGAGAAGGGGCTAGATTTTGAAGGGCTTTGAATATCAAGCAGAGGATTTTGTAAATGATTCTGGAGAAGTTAGGAAACTACTGGAATTTATTGCATATGGAGGTGATATGATCTGACCAGTGCCTTTTTTGTTGTTGTTGAGTCATTTTTTAAATCATGTCCAATTCTTTATGACTCCACCTGGAGTTTTCTTGGTAAAGATATTAGAGTGGGTTGTCATTTCCTTTTCTAGTTGTTTACAAATAAAGAAAATGGGGCAAACGGGGTAAAGGGACTTGCCTAAGATCATGCCACAGCTAGTTCCTATCTGAGGCCAGATTTGAACTCAGGAAGATTAATCTTTCTGACTCCAGGCCTAGCTCTCTGTCCACTGTACCATCTCATTGCCCCTGACTGGTGCTTTAGGATACTCATTTTTGAGGCTGAAAGGAGGATGTATTGGAAATATAGAGAGACTTGTAGCTAGCAGGCCAACGAACAGATTATTGCAATGTCAGTTGTGTGGTAATAAAGACCTGCATCAGAGTGGTGGTAGTATCAGAGGAGAGAAGGGGATATATCTGACAGATATTGCAAAAAATAAAATAAACAAGCCTTGTCAAAAGATTAGATATGAAGGATAAGAGGTAGTGAACATTTGAGGTTGGCCTCGAGATTGTAAGCTTGAAGGACTAGGGAGGAAGGTGGTACCCTTGACAATAATAGGGGAGTTTGGAAGAGGAAGAGGGTTTAGGGGAAAGATAATTATTTCAGTTTTGGACATGTTGAATTTAAGATGTCTATTAGACATCCAGTACGCGATGTCTGAAAGTCAATTGGAAATCCCAGCCTGGAGGTCAGGGAGGTAGACTTGAGAATCATCAGCATAGAGATGATAATTACATCCATGTGAGCTGATAAGATCACCAAGTGAAGTAGTAAAGAGGGAAAAGAGAAGAGGGCCCAGGACAGAGCCCTGTGGGAATCCTAAGGTTAGTGTGTTTGATCTAGAAGAGGATCCAGCAAAGGAGACTGAGAGGGACTAGTCAGATATATAGGAGAACCAAGAGACTCCTGAAGGCCTAGAGAGAAGAGAATATCAAGGAGAATAAGGTGATTGACAGGGTCAAAGGCTGTAGAAAGGATAAAAAGAATGATAATTGAGAAGAAGCTAATGGATTTGGCAATTAAGAGATTGCTGGCACATTTGGAGAGAGCAGTTTCAGTTGAATAATAATGGGAAGGCAGATTTTAGAGAGTTAAGAGGAATGAGAGAAGAGGAGGTGGAGGTATTTATTGTGGATGACCTCTAGTTTAACCACAAAGGAAGATAAAATATAGGATGATAGTGGTTTAGAGGGATCAAATGAGAGTTTTTTGAGGATGAAGAAGACATGAGCATGTCTGTAGAAGAAGGGAAGGATCCTGTAAACCAGGAGAAAATGAAGATAAGTGAGAGTAGGGATGACAGAAGGGACAATTTGTTAAGAGAAAGAATGGAATGGGATTGCTTGTGTAGGTAGATGAGTCTGCCTTGGCAAGGAAGCCACTTCTTCATGTGAGACAGGGGAGTTGGAGGTGATAGCAGCAGAAGGCATCTGAGCAATATGAGGAAGAGGGGAGAAGAGAGAGTCTTGGTAAATTATCTTTTACCAAGATTAACTGTGGTTAATTCTCAGCCTCATAGGTTGGGGGGTTTGGGATCTATGGAAGGTTAGAGAAGGAATGAAAAGATTAGTAAGTACCTCTGTTGAGAGTAAGATAGTAATTTGGTAACAGAGGTATAGAGAGATTGCCTAGCAACGGTAAGGACCCCATTGAGGTTGTGTAGCATAAATTTTTAGCTGACACAGTCAGTATGGTTGTATAATTGTCCACCTTTATTAAGCAGTATGCATATAAGAGCAAAGTGAACAGAGTAGGAATGATCCAAGGCTGAGGCTTGGCAGGGCACAATAGGCAAGATGACAAGAGGACCAAGAACTCAAGAGAAGAGGACTGTGTAGAGTTGAACTCATTTACCAACAAGTCAAGATGAGAAAGTTAGGAGAGAGTGACTCTAGTGCAGGGATGACAGCCTGAGAGATAATTCAGGGAATGAGGGATCAGAGATAATGAAGTTGATGAAGAATAGAATTTGTTGTGAGAAGGCAGAGGTGGAAAGTCAATAGGTTGTGATCAGATAAGGGCATTTCAGTTTTTGAACATGAAGATAGTACATTTTTGGGTGATAGTAAGGTCAAGGATATTAATATCTGTGTGTGTGGCTAAAGTGGAGTGGAAGAGTAGGTCATGTGAATAGGTTGAGGACATAGGTGGTTAGGTTGTTTGAAGTAGTGTCATTATTATGTATGTTGAAGTCCCCTAATATGAGGGGAGGAGTTGGGTAGGAGAGAAAAATTGTAAGTCAGGTACTGAACTTGTTGAAGAAGGAAGGAGAGTGTCCTCGAGGTTTGTAGACAATAACCAATAGGATTTTGGATGGATGAAAATGTGTATTGTGCCTCTCCTACTTTTATTCTTATATTGCTCTCTCTTGGTTATTTGACTATTCCTTCTCATTCTCTTTTCCCGGACCATCATCCATGCATTAATAACCTATTAATAAATTCCTGTCAATTTATTGATGTTTCACTCCCAAGGCTCTTGCCTCGACTCTCTCTTATTTTACCTTTTAATTAGTTCCTGTGGATTTAGTTAGTATCTCAATTCAGATTACTCTCAGATCTCCATATCTTTCACCAATTTCTCTCTTGAGCTCCAGTCTTGAATCACCAAACTAGCAGTTGACTCTACATGGATGTCCCATAGATATATCATACAAAATTATGTCCCAAGTGGAACTCATCTATTTCTTCCCCTACTCCAACCTACCCTTCCTCCAGTTCTATTTAGAGCACCATCATCTTTCCAGTTACCCAGATTTACAACCTAAGAGTCATTCTTTATTCTTTCTCTCTCCATCTTTTATCAGTTACTAAGCTTTTTTGATATATCTCCACAAAATCTTTTGTAATTATCCCCTTCTCTCCATTAACACTCACCAAAGCTTAGTTCAGGCCATCAATACCTCTTGCTTGAACTCTTTGCAATAGTATCCTAATTGATCTCTCAGAAATTCAGAGTTGCCTCAGTTCAAGACTCTAAACAATTTGGCTCTAGCTTGGCTGAACCACCTTATTTCCCATCATTCCCCCTCATGTGCTCTATTCTCTAGTTGTTCAACTCCTTAGCTTGTGTTCTTAATCTATTCTTTCAGCCCTGCTTTTGCTCATACAGTCCCCAGTACCTGGAATGGACTCTATTTCCCTCTCCTGGATTCCTTCGGATCATGAATTTATAGTTGGAGGGGGCCTTAGAGACTCTCTAATCCAACTCCCTTAATAGTTGAGGAAATTGAGGATCCAAGAATTAAAATAACTGCCCAGAGCATGAATCACCTAGCATCTGTTTTGTTTCTACGTTCATATGCATGCTTCTCTTTCTCTGCCTCTTGACTCTCTCTGTCTATGATAAGCTGGATAACTTCCAGGGGATGGCCACATAGTTTGATGAAGGACTTTCAGATCATGTTGTATGAAAATTAAGTGAAGGAACTGGGGATGACTAGCCTGTAGATATGATTGCTATTTTTAAGGCATATAGAAGAGCAGTAAGACTTGTTCTGCTTGGAAAGAACTAGAAGTAATGGGTGGAGATTTCAGAGAGGGATATTTTAATTCTGTGTAAGGAAAACTTTGCTAATGATCAAAGTGATATGCAAATGGAATGTATTGCTTTGGAAACTGGTAGATTCTCTCACTAGATGTCTTCAAGGAGGCTTGATGACCATTTGATAAGTATTTCATAAAGTGATTTCTTTTTCAGGTACAGGTTGAACTAGATGGCTTCTGATATCCACTCTAAATTATGTGATTTTGCATTTGTTAACAGTTCTCAATGGATTGGTGGTAAAGAAAGGGGTGATGCTATGCTTGTGTCCCTATCACTACAGAGTAGGTGCTTAATGAATAGATGCCTGCTGACTGACTGGCGAAACTTTTAAGTTATGTTGAATGGGCTGGAGAGGTTGTCTTTATTTCAGTTTCTTATTTCCTTCAGTGTGTATCATTTAAGGAGAGTGGCTTGTATAACAAGTTCAGGAAGAAAAGCAAAACCCAAAGCAGAATAGCCATGCTTCCTCTGGACTTCAGTTCTAAGGTCATAAAGTAAATAGATGGGTTTGACCTGGGATAGCTCTGGTATGAAGTGGATGGTAGGAATTAAGTTACATGGTCTTGAGTACCCTGTCTGATGTGGAAACTCTGTCCCTGTTTATGCTATTGGGTAAGAAAACTAATGCCAGGTGCCTTATGGGTTTTTCAAATTTTCTCAAAAGGCTTTTCATAGGTTAGGTCATCCTAGGAGATCATCAGGGCTTGAAACTCCTCCCTGCCTGGGACTTTGAGCTTCAATAGAGAGCAATTCTCTGCTCTCCGGCCCTTTTACCCTTCTTTCAATTGTTAACTCTTGTCCAAGGCATTCAGTTGATGGATAAGCACGACCCGCTCCACTGCTCTAAGTTAAACTCCCTGTAGAGAGCTTTCCTGCTTGGTGCTAAATAAACATTTACGACAAGTGTTCTAAAAGAAAATGAATGTCTGGGAACAAGTTTTTCTTCTGGTGATTCTGTTCTGTGTTCTCTGGGAAGCCAGGGTGGGGAGGAATTATGTTAGCAGAAGAAGTAGAGAAACAAAGACCAAGTTATTGAATTGAGATCTGGAAGAGACCTTATGGATCACCTGGTCACAGAGCTTCCTTCTAGAGTTAGAAAGAAGCTTAGAGATCACCTGGATTCAACCCATCTTTAGATCATATCTCTCTTCCCTTTACAGATTAATTCCAGCTGAACTGGCCTACTTATCTTTTACTGTCCATCATTTCATATCCTACTTAAGGGCTTTTACACAGGCCATCCTCCATATTTAGAATGCTCTTTCCTCGTGTCCACCTCACAGAATCACTAATTTCCTTCTAAGCATGGCTAACTTGCTGCCTCTTATGAGGGCTTTCCTGATCCTCTCCTAACTTTCCAGTTGATAATACTTTCTATCTGTGTTCCTGTTGCTCTCTCTAGTGTAATATAAGCTCCTTGAGGGCAGGAGTGATGTCATTTTCAAATGCATATTCCAGGTGCACAGCATATTGATGTGGGCAAGGTTGATTGGGGTGTCATGCAAAGAATTGATTGAAAGTTCACACTGACTCCATTTCAAGGAAACAAGCTTTATTATAAGAGAATATAGCAACAAAATGGTTATAGACAGTTAGCCAGCTAGTATAGTAAGTAAGTAAGGTAAGGAGGTCGGTAAGCAAAAGGTAAGTAAAGGTAAGGATGGTAAAAGGATAAAAGTGAGGGTTGGGGTTTTTAGGAACGCTTTTTATCTTGATTGGTTACTAAGAAGGGGGTCATTTGTATAGGCATTTGTTGCCCTGTTTCCAAGGAACTGAAGTCACTTTACCCATGATGGGGTGGGGGAAGCAAAGCATAATGTAAATGAGATGCTAATGATATGTTAAATACCCTGGGACAACTTTAGGTCAAGTTTTGCTCTTTTTTGTGCAGATTCTAAGGAAGGCAGTGAGTGTGGAAATTGAGCATTATTTGAACCTAGTCCTGTGTTCCTGGAAAACTGAACCAACCACCTGTACTTGCCGTTCACAGACCCCCAGCCAAGGACCTATGTTATATTTGAAGATTGATGCGAGGAGTTCTCTTGTAATTATGAATCTAAGCAACTCATATGTTTTATCTGAAAGGTGGTCCAATACTAATCAACCAGTTAGTGTTCTTTTGATTGTTTACAGCTACTTGGTGGGGTTTGTAGGAAACTTCAGCCCAGATCAATATCACTGGGCCTACAGCAGGTATTCAATAAATGCTTGTTGAATGAATCAACTTTCATGATGAAGAGACTGAGTCCCAAAGAGGTTGTGATTTTCCCAAATGGTAGATTGAACTGCATTTGAATGAATGTTCTCTGACTCCAAATCCAGTGTTTTTTCAAAATTGTATCCCATATATATCCCATTATATATACATATATAAATTATATCCCATAAATACAAATTTAAAAATCGTATCCCACTGTCTTACTTTTCAGCATCTCATTTTACAGATAAGGAAATAGATCTAGAGTGGTTGCATTACTCGCCCAGGTGGTAAAAATAAGTGGCAATCAGGATTGGAGCCTGAGCCCTCTGTCTACTATATCACACTGCTTCTCAGTCTAAGGTCATTTTTTTCCCCTGAGCATTTCAGTAATCTGTTTCCATCTGGACTACAAGACTAAACCATCTTTGTAGAGAGAAGCACAAACCAAATGGAAAGATACAAGGCACCTTATCCCTCCTGACAAATCCCCTCCCAGGAGGTGTTTCACAATTTCCTTAACTTCACATTAATGCTGACTGAGTTCAAGGAAGAAAAGGAACAGATGACACACACAGAAAACCTTTCAAAGTATTTTGTGTGGAAGAATTAATTTTATAATAATGCCAAAAGTACATCACGGAAGCCAGTTTACAAAGGAATAAATATAACTCCCCCATTCTTCCTGATCTTTGGGGCACTCTTCTTTTTCAGTCAATTGTGCAAATCCAAAGGAGGAATGAGAATACAGAATATAAAAATGCTTCATTTTTAGCATTATAGGGTGAACAAAATTCTATTCAATTGGGTTGGGACTCTGGAAATAGGGGACCTTAGTTCATTCATCCCAAGCACTAATTGTATGACTTATAGAAAAGGCAAATTACATTTTATTTTTGAAGTGATTACTGGTTGAGATTGCCTTTATTAAAAACACACACACACACAATCATTATTGCAATGAACAATGAACCTGAATTTGAAGGTGAAGGTTGAGAGAGTGTGCATTTTAAAAAACGCACCTTTAGAAGGAAGATAAACTTCTCTCCTTTACTGGTCCCTCCACTCCACTATCTGCCCCCCACCCCCTAACTCCTTCCTTTGCCGCTTCCCTCCACCCGCGTTATTTGGGATTAAAGGCAGCATCGGCCCCTTACTCAAACGCAGCTGGTTCCGTTTGGTCGGCCTGAGCCCTGCTGTGAAACTACGACAGGAATTCCAGTAAGTTGGCAACACCGCAACACAAAGAAAACAACAATAGGGAAAGCCCTTCAGTGCAGAAAGGAATGTTTTGAGCACCGTTCTCCTACAGTGAAAGGAGACAGACATAGAGGCGAACGTGCGCTCACACCCACACGGACACGCACACACACACACACACACACACACACACACACACACACACATACACACTGAGGCTTGCGCTCGCTCGCTCACACATACACTGAAGAGGAGAGATTTGTAGGCAGCAGGTTTTTCTTTTTCCCTCCCCCTCCATCTCTCGGCAGCTCTGGATCTTGTGATGGAGAGATTCTTATCCCCTCTTTGTAATTCCGAGGTGCCTGGGAAGCTCATTGACTATTCTGATCTGCCCCAGTGTTTCTTGTGACTTGACCTCGGTGCTGTGTAGTACCACCATACTCCCCCCCCCCCCCCCCCGCGTAAATCACCGCCAGAGCCTTAAGCTCAAGCATCTCTCTCTCTCCTTTTTAAACTTCTACCCCTTCTCTCTCTCTCCTCTTTTCTTTCTCCTAGTCTTTCTATTCTCCAATTTAACAATTTCATCCACTCTTCTTTTCTATCCTGGATTTCACTCTATTTGCGCAACAACTCTGAACTCTTTGCAAAAGATAAAGATAATAGAGAACCGGCTGATTTTAACTTATTAGTTTTGTTGAAACGAGTGTGTGTGTGTGTGTGTGTGTGTGTGTGTGTGTGTGTGTGAGTGCGCGCGCGTGTGATAAATCAAACCACTAAGAGTCTCCAGGACATTTCCATACTAAACTGTTACCCTACTGGAATCAAAACAATAAAGAACAAACTAACAAACAAACTACTGACAATCAAAACGTTTTAGCCCAGACTGCTAAGGGTCAGCAAAAAACACCAGACGTTAGATGCAATTCAATAGGCACCAGCAAGAAAAAGAGAGTGTAGAATTCCTGTGGGGAAAGTGAGCCTTGGCTGGAAACTGCTTTTCGACAAACTTTAAGGTCAGATTCTCATCTACCGGGATAGGAGATATTCCAGAATTCTGCCTAGGCTGCCGAGCCACTTCAGTCACTATGCCAAATTGGCCTTTAAAAATGTAATTAAGTTTGCTTTTCTGAAGACACAAATTTCCTGACCTTTCTCTCAGGGGCTGTTCTTTCCTGTACTTGATATAGAAGTTGAGTGAACTATAAACTTTCTCCTTATATTATCAAGGACGCGCCAGAATTACATTGGTAAGGGAAATCGCAATTTTGCAGAGAAACTAAGGTGATTGCAGTCGTAGGTGCCACTTTAATCTTGAAAATCAGGATTGTATTTATTTACCCCACTCTTCTCTTTCTCCACTTCGAAACTCCTTTCAGTCATCTTTCTTCACCATGTGGTTAGACCAAGAGAAAATGCTTTGTTTTTATTTTTTAAATGCATTTTTTGAGGAAAAGGTGTTTACAGTGTTTATAGAAAACCTACTTGTATTGGTGGGTGGGTTAGGGGGAGAACTTTTCCACTAGGGTTTTCCATTTTTTTAAACCGATAATACTTAAAATTATTGGCAAAGTCGCTTGTAAAGTTCTCAGTGAGGTTCTTTGAGCATTTAGTTTTTCTCTTTGAGAAATAGAGAAGCAGGAGACAGAAAATTAGTAAATTCTTTTAAACAGCAAAACGAAAAAGAAGTTATATGCAAGAAAGGTTTTTTAACAGGAGTGAGCTGGCCTAAGTGCAAGATGAATTACTTAAAAGAAATGAGACAATGAGCTTTCAAAAATGGTCCTCTCTCTAAATTCAGGGGCCCCTTCTTTAATGGAATCCCAGCAGCAAGGGCCCTATTGGTGGCAATGCTCTCGTGAAGCTGGGAGATTTCAGATAAGAGAATGAAGCATATCTCTCCGGTAGGACTTTTTCTTTGCATTTTCTTTCTTTTCCAAGACAATTTGTAGATTGCAAATCACCTCAGGTCAGATCAACAGCTTAGAGTGCTAATTCGCTTCTAAGGAAGTGGAGTGTGTGTGTGTGTGTGTGTGTGTGTGTGTGTGTGTGTGTGTGTGAGAGAGAGAGAGAGAGAGAGAGAGAGAGAGAGAGAGAGAGAGAGAGAGAGAGAGAGANAGAGAGAGAGAGAGAGAGAGAGAGAGAGAGAGAGAGAGAGAGAGAGAATGAGCATCCCCGCTATTTTCAAAGCTGAAAAGTACAGAGGGAGGGGCGGGAGGCAGGGGGCCTGTCCCATTGGATTCCCTCATGCTAGTTCCGGGGTGGCTGGCTATAAAGGGCTTTATGCAATGTCTGGAGGGTGGAGAGTTGATTAGGAAACACTATGTCTCCACTGCAGAACGCGCTTTTCTTCCACAAGTAGGGGAATAAGGTGCAAAAGCTGAAGGAGCAAGAAAAGAGAAAAAAGCCACGTGGCTTTAGGCTCTTGCTGTTGGAGCCCCGCCTGGGCTCCTCAGCCCTCGGAGCTGCGACTCTAGCATCCTAAGGCACCAATGGAACTTCGCTGCCATCGCTTCAGGATGGACCTTGGGACAGCCGCTACCTGTACACTACTGATACTCTTTATTGCCTGCACAGCGCAGGTCAACTGCCAGGGTGAGTTACAGCAGATCGGGTGCCCAGCGTCCCAGGGCTCCTTTGGATTCCTGTCCCAAGGGCGGGATAGGAGGCTCCCTGACCCCGGGGAGCGAGCAGGCTTTCAAGTTCTCTCGCTGTCCCTGGGGCTGTTCAGGTTGCGGACCATTAGGGAGTAGGTTGGAAGCTCTCCTTTCCAGGCCTGTTCCCTAAGGGAGGAGAGCACCCGGATTTACGCTTGAAAGAAGCCCTGCAGGTTTCATTGACAGTTTACCTCACTTTGACTCCGGGCTTTGTCCTCCTGGGATTCCATCTCCCGTCCGCGCCCTTGCCCCCCAGTCCCTTTCTTCCTCACTTGAAAATACAGTCTTCCTCAACCAATTCAGCCTCTGCAAGGGCTAGATTATAGGAGGAATTGCAAGGACGGAGAAAGTAGTTCTGAAACGAGATTTATTTCCCAGCTCACTTTTTTGACTTGCTATTGACTTTATCAGAGGCTATTCATTCATTTTAAAATCCTCTGACTTTTTTCTCCCACTGGTACTTCCTTGAAAAGAGAGCCCCCTCCAAAAGTCCAAAGGGGTGCATGTTCCCTGCTCTCTTCCATATTCTCTAAGAAGCACCTGCAAAACTTTCCCCCTCGTGACTCAAAGAAACAGAATCACGTAATGCCCATATCATCTGGGGACCAATCCTAGGCAGAGGAGAAGTGTAGGAACGGACTAGTGCTTGAAGCATGACTTTTCTTTCTCTCATTAAAATGTGACTTATAGGGCTTCTGTTGCGTGTACGCCAGTGTGCGTGTCCGCTCATCATTCTGAATGATTTCATTCACACAGACGTAATTGTTTGGTCTGAGACTCTTTAAACTTCTTTCAAGCGGGTTCAGATCCAAGAATTTGGAGCAAAGGGGAAAGGATTTAAGGGATGAAGGATTGAATGGAAGAGAAGAAAGAACGGACAATTGAGAGATAGAAAGAACAAGAAAGAAAAGGAACGAAAAGGAAAGTTAAGGAAGGAGGCAAGAGACACACAAGAATGAGGGATGAAAAGAAGAAAGAAGGAAAAGGTGAAAACGTGGGACCAAGGGAAAATATAGAGGAGGAGAGAAAGAAAGAGAAAGAAGAAGAAGATGAGAGAGGGAGAGAAGACACAGAAAGAGAGAGACAGAGACGGGGGAGGGGCAGGGTGAGAAAGAGAGAGAGACATAGAGGTAAGAGAGACACAGACACACAGAGGGAGCTAGAGACCTAGAGAGAGGAGAGTCAGAGAGAGAGAGAGAGACAGACAGACAGACGGAGAGGAGAGAGAGACAGACAGAGACGGGTTTAGGGGAGAGACAGAAAGAGAAAGAGAGAGAGAAGGAGAGAGTGACAGAGAGAGACAGAGAAGAGTGAGAGAGACAGAGGGAGAGGAGAAAGAGACCGTCTACAAGAAAGTAAAAGAAGGAAAGAGCTGGAGAATGGGAGAACTTTTTCCTTTGGGCTTTGTTGTTGCTAGGTAGCGGCTGAGAGCAGCATGTGACCAACAGACCCGAGCTCGGCTCGGTGTAGGCTGCTGCAGCCTCTGGTACTAATCTGGCTGTGAGGATGGAAGAGTCTCTTTTCTTACCTCCCTCTCTTTCCTCCTTTTTGGACAACTTAATTGCCCTACAATGAAAACGAAACCTTTATTGTTGAAGGATTAACAGAAGTAATATATTGATTTCCCTGAGCTGCATCTTGGGGTTGAGGGGAGGTGATTCTGGTAGGCCCCCATTGATGGGAAAAAGGAGGTAGTGGGTAAACTGGGGGGGACATATTCAAATGGTTAATCTGCTTTCTTTGCTCAACTCTTAGTGTAAGCTCCTTAGAGGGAATCAAATAAGTATTTATACAGCAACTCCTGCTAACAGAACCCATTTCAGACTTGGGAAGAAATCTGGAGACAGTTGACAAACTTTACTAGTTGGGGAAAACATGTGGAGCGAGTGAGATAGGAAAGATAGATAATAATTCCTTTGTGTTTCTTCCTCAATCTTGCATAAAACTGCTTTTTTTCTGCAAGATCTCAAGGGTCTCAAGGTTGTATCTCATTTTGTAAGAAGGGCCATAGGATTCACTGTAAAAGTCTGGTGAGGGGAAGCCTTCATAGTATTCATTTGGGAGTAGAATTGTTAGGTAGTTATAAATGAAATTTCTTTTTATGTAGTCACTGAATCCTGAATGATTACAGGTTTTAATATTTTACTAACTACACTATGCCAGTCTGTTTGTCTATCTAGCAGTTTTCTTTGCTATTCTATTCTATTTTGAAATAGAGAATGCAGCTTAAGGTTATAGTTTTCTATGTACCACTTTCTACAGGAAGTCTCTCTTGGTCCCTTCAGTTGCTAGTAGTAGTTAGGTGGCATGGCAGTTAGCATGATGGGCCCAAAGGAAGGAGACCCTAAAAGTTTAAATTTAGCTTCAGTCATGCAACTAGCTGTGTAACTTAATATTTACTTAATGTTTATTTGTCTTAACTCTCTCATCTGTAAGACAGGAATAATAATAGCTTCTTCCCATGGTGGTTGTAAAAATAAAATGAACTAATATTTGTAATGTGCTCTGTGAACCTATAATCCCTATATAAATACTAGTTATTATTAGTAACCTCTTTTAAACTCTTTTGTATTTTACTACTTTGCATTTGGTTTTTTTTTTTTGTTTGTTTGTTTGTTTTTAAACCCTTACCTTCTGTCTTGAAATCAATACTATGTATTGATTTCAAGGCAGAAGAGCAGTAAGGGCTAGGCAATGGGGGTCAAGTGACTTGCCCAGGGTAACACAGCTGGGAAGTGTCTGAAGTCAATTTTGAACCCAGCACCTCCCATCTCTAGGCCTGGCTCTCAATCCACTGAGCCATCCAGTTGCCTCCACTGTTTTGTTGTATTTGCGATTATTCTGTAGATGCGCATGTATATATACTTTTTGTCTCCCCTGTTAGAATGTAAGCTCCTTGGGAATAGTGATTGTTTAATTCATTGTATTTGTGCTCCTACCTAGGGGCTTAATAAATATTTGTTGATTGACTTGTCTGTTGATATAAGTAGGACTGAGAAGCCTGAGTTATGTTAACTATTCTCTCCATACAAGGTAAAATCCACTTTCCTTTGGCTTACCACTTCCCTCCTCCCTGAATATGTTTCCATTTGTAGACTCTGCCTCTTTCTGTGTGAAGTTTTTTTGCTCATTGAACTTGCTTATAATGAGGTCCTCTTTTCCATTGGTCTTCTCTTGCTTCTTTTCCGTAGAAGCTGCTGTCTGCTTTACTACTTAAAATTCTATAGGTCATTCCTGTAGTGCTTCTTTGTTTTTTTCCCCCTTTCATTTATATACATATTACAGCTGTTATCACAGAGTCATAGAATTCGGGGGCTAAAGGGGGCCTTATAGGAATCCAGTGCAACCTCTTCATTCTGAAGATAAGGAAACTGAAACTCAGAGAATATAAATAACTGACCCAATGTCATTCAGCTGGTTAGTGTCAAAACCAGGACTTGGTCTTTCCATTGCAACATAAACATATCTATGGCTGGCCCAATGGATCTGGCAGAGTTCTAGGAATCAGTTATTCTTAACTCTGTTTTACATCCTGAGGCTAAATTTTATGTAAATGACCAAGGTGAACCAACTAAAGATATTGGATGTGTTTTATGTAGTAAGTCTAATCTTGTCATATAATGAATTAGACATGATCAACACCTTGAAGATCTTTAGTTTGGTTTAAGATTTAACACCATTTCAATACCTCACCTTGTGGTATCAATTTAGTCTCCCAAGGCTATGTTGGCCTTGTGTAATCCATTTTTCTAATTCTTGGGCTATCAGAGCACATTCCTGAAGATCTTTGGCTATGAGTAGAGTTTCTAGTACAAGCAGCTACCTAACTAAAATTTCAAGCCCTCAAATGAATGGTTAGGTCATAGTTTTTCAATACCTAGCCCTACTAGGGGGCCACTATGTCTTGCATACATTGAATCACTTTTAAAGCATTTTGAAAGTATTGTCATTAACAGTGAAGAACAGTTGCTGAAATAACTAATTTTCCTAGTGACTTTTGCAAGCTATTGAACTACAAGAGATTACCAGGGAAATAATAACAGCTAACATTTATATAGCACCTGGAATATGCCAGACACTGTGCTAAGCACTTGATAACGATTATCTCATTTGATCTTCACTACAACTTTGAGAGGTGGATGCTTTTATTATCCCCATTTTGAGACACAAGTTGAATGACTTGCTCAGATCTTCTAGACTCCAGGACCAGCACTAGGAATAGAAACAGATTCTAATGTTTTCATTGGGACTTATTAAGTGTTTTTAAGAGAACAAACCAGATTGATTCAAAGTGGACTTATTATAAGTAGTATAATACCAGGAGCCTTGTGTCATTTTTTATGAGATAGCTCTGATTTGGTGCCCATGGGTGGCCAGTAACTACCGTACATTCAGTATAATTGCCTGGGATCTTGAGAAAAAATTTTAACCATTTATACTGAGAGCTTGCAAAGTCCAAGGCTATTGCTGATACTTGTAAGAGTTCTTTCTTGAAATCAGGGTTCAGAGTTTATTATAAAGGGAAAGACTTAGCACAATGTTAAGTTTTTATAACTCCACAATATCTAACACAGTGCTGGCCATACTTGCTAGGCATTGGAATTTATTGATGACTACCAAAATGGAGGTTTTGGAAGTTGCTGAGCTTCTCCAGTGAGTCAGGTTGCAAAGTATATCTTTTCTGCCTGTCTTAAGTTCTACTTTAGCCAGTATTTAGCAACTGAGTTTTGTAGACTCCTGTGCAGTAGCTGATCTCAAGAACTTGGGACAAGATCTGACCCACAGTGGAGTCACCCAGATGGTATCTGGAATTATTAGTGGTTAGGCTTTGAACATGCTGATTTTGGTCACAGTTTCAAAATCTTAGGTAGAGGGTTTAGTTTTCGTCCTGGCCCTTGAAAATAAATGCCATCTCAAGATGACTTAGTGATGGGGCAGCTAGGTGGCACAGTGGATAGAGTACCAGGAATGCAGTGGGAAGGACCTGGGTTCACATCTGGCCTCAAGACACTTCCTTAGCTGTGTGACCTTAGGCAAGACTTAACTCTGTTTGCTTAGTCCTTGCCTTTCTGTCTTAAAGTTGCTACTAAAAAATAAAATAAGGGCTAAAAAAAAAAGAAAGAAAATTGTAAGTGGAATGTGACTGTCAGTACAGTATTATGGAGAGAACCCAGGATGAATGTCAGAAAACTAGAAAGTCCTCGATTTTACCATTAGCTAGGCATATGACATAGTCATAAGGTCAGTTTCCCTTTTTGTGAGTTTATTTTCTCTCTTGTAAAATGAACAGTTTGGACTAGATTATCTTGTAGGTTCCTTGTAGCTTCAACCTAATACATCAAATTCAGAAACTCTTTATTCTTCCTGTCCCTGTTTTTTCCATCCCCCTCCAACTTAGGAGCATGTGCATATTGTAGCATCTTGGCAGGTTCTCTAAATTCAAAATACCCTTGAGATGGCCTTGTCTATGAATGACACACCTGCCAGTTATTCCTCTGCATAAGGAGTGCCATTCATTCCTTCAATTTCCATTCTCATTACTTTCTGGTACCATGCCATACACCCTATGTAGATTGATGACTGTTGAGCATATCCATTTAACTTTTAACATTTAGAAGTACTTGACAATAGTTTTTAAATTAATTATTGGCTCTAATAATTTAGCTCTAACAACTTATGGGAGAAGTTTGCATTGTACTTTTCATTTTTATGTAAAGAAATATAGGTGGAAAAGTTAAGAGATTGGGCCAATATTACTGAGAAAGTACAAATCACCCAATAGGAACAGAAGAAAAAATATTGAAAAATGTGCTAAAAGTTTTACATTTCTATTCCACTGCTTGGGGGTATGTTTTTCAGCTCAGTGGGAAATGGGAAGAAAGGGGGAGAAAAGAATTTTGGAGGATTCTCTCTGTTTCCTTGACATTCCCCCCTCCCCCTTACTATTTAGTTCAAGCCAACAGTTTTCACTGGGTTTATGTTCACTTGACTCCCAAAGGAGTTGGTCCCTCTTAGGGAACCTCAACATGAGCATTGTAGTAGTGAGCAGTCCCTGGAGGAGGCAGTGAGAAAGTAGGATCCAGGGAAGTTTCAAATTCTCAGGACTTGTGCCACTCCCACTCACTCTAGTCTTTTACTGGCATTCCCAATATATACTTCCTATTCCAGGCACCAAGTCCTTGCCTCTGAGGCTGTATATGGAGCAAGAATGAAGAAGAGGGGCTTAGAGAGGTATTAGAATGCCTTCTATTGGGCAAAATATGATAAATCAGAAACCTTGCCTACATGAATTTCAGCAGTCTCTAAATTTTTACTTAGAGCTATAACCAAAATGGCATACCTTTGGCATTGTGAGGGACTTCATGTTCAGTGGGGAGAGAGCAGGGACCTAACATGAGACATTTGCCTCTGAGACTAAGATCAATTGCTAATCTCAGATCTCTGTGTGTTACATTATGATCTTGTCCTGCGGCTAATAAACTGGGACTTGTTTTTGGTTTATGTCTCATGGTGGGGACTAGGAAGATTAAAAAGTTGGCACACTTATCTCAGAAGCAAGATGATCAGATTTTAGCTTGGGGAAGTTCCTCCTTCCCTTCCTTGTTATTGATAAAAACAATACAACAAAACCATATTTCTTCAAAGAGAATTACAGATGAGAAAATTTGAAGGTTTACATTAAAGGCCCCAATGCCTTTGGCCATTAACCATCAAAATACCCCTGACTTCAAAGCAATTATTTCTGTTTTTTAAAACCCTTACCTTCAGTCTTATAATCAGTACTATATATTGGTTCCAAGGCAGAAGAGTGGTAAGGGCAACAGGAGTTAAGTGACTTGCCCAGGGTCACACAGCTAGGCAGTGTCTGAGGTCATATTTGAACCCAGGACCTCCTGAGTTATTGCTGTTTTAAAAAGGTAAATAAGAATAAAAATCATTGAGTCACTTTCTACCTTGAATACAATGTCTTGTTTATTGCCTAGTGCTTGCCCAGAAATTGCAGACTGAAATTGTATTCATCACTGGAAGGAACTCCATTAACAGTGCATACTACTCAATAGTTTGTGAATCAGTCAATGACATTTATTAAGCACCTACTATGTACCTAGCGTTGTGTTAAGCATTGGAGATTCAAAGAAAAGCACAAGGCAGTCTCTGGTTTTAGGGTGCTCATAGTCTAATGGTCTAGATAAACAAACCATGGAAATCATCAGTAGAGGGAAAGCATTAGAATGTAAGCAGATTGGGAAAGACTCATTATAGAAGATAGGATTTTAGTTGGGACTTGAAGAAAGCCGAGGAAACCAGGAGGTAGAGATGAGGAAGGAGAGCTTTTCAAGCCTGAGGAACAGTCAATGAAACCGTCCAGAGTCTAGAGAGTATTTTGTGTGAGAAACAGCAAGGAAGCCTGTATCTCTGAACCAAAGAGTGTGCTTGTGTGCGGGCTGTAGGATGCTCATCCTTCATTTCAAAGAGGACCAGTGACATCATGGGATGAGATGTAAGACTGCCAAGGTGTGTGCGTGCGTGCATGCGTGCGTGCGTGCTTGTGTGTGTGTGTGTGTGTGTCTATGTGTGTGTGTGTGTGTGCATGTGTGTGGACATAGGTTCTGAAGGGCTTTGGTGGTCAAACTGAAGAGTTTATATTTAGTCCTGGAGATGATAAGGAGCCTCTGGAGTTTGCTGATGAGCAGAGCCAGATGGTCTGTCCTGCCCTGAAGAATGATCACTTTGACAACTGTATAGAAGATGAATGGGAGTGGGAGAGATTTGTGGCAGAAAGACCAGCCAGCAGAGTATTCCAATAGTCTAGACTTGAAGGAATGAGGGCCAAATGAAGAGTGGTGACCACTGAGGTGAGTGGGACAATGAATTAGTTGTGGAGGTTAAAAAAGCATTGCCTTGTACAGTGAGGATCTCGCTGAGTCACGTGGTATAAATTGGTGTAGACTTAAGAGATTCTCTGAAAATAAGCACCTATTCATTGGTTCACAGCAAATAATAGTTTCTTTTGGATTATAGATATAATATATAATATAGATAAAATAATATATAAAATAAATATTGATTCATCAAATTAGATACATTTTATTAAGTGCTTCCTATTTGCAAGGTTTGCAGAGCACTTTATATGTGTTATCTCATTTGATTCTTATAATATCTCTGGGAATTAGTTGCTGTTATTATCTCCATCTTATAGATGAGGAAACTGAGGAAGACAGATTAAGCTACTTGCCCTGGATTACCCAGCTAGTAAGGATCTACTTCAGGATTCAAACTCAGGTCTTCCTGACTCTAGATCTAGCACTCTCTACACTTCATCACCCAATTCTCTGTGCTATACACGCTCCTATGTGGCTTATGAATGCTGATTGTATTCATTTTATCACTGGTATGCTTTCTGGAAAGGGGTGGCAGGGAAATTCTTGGACAATCTAAGTTATTAAATTTATAAGTATTAAACAGTACCTTTATCCGACATTCTTAGAAAAATGAAGTGTTCTACACAAAGTAATTTTCTACGTAGTGAAAAAAAACCCTGAAATACCAAGAGAGACAATAAGGTATGCAGATTATTATTATTATGCTAGATTTGGGGCCATAAAGATTCAAGTTCAAATTCCAACTCTGAAACTAAATGTGGATCCAAGTGTAAATCTCTTACTCTCTCTAAGCCTCGTTTTCCTCATGTGTAAAATGGGGACAATAATACTCACATTTATTACCTACTTCACAATATTTGTGAGGAAATTATTTATAAATCGTAATGTGTTCTATGAGTGATTTGGTATTAACAAAACTCTTTAACCCCTTTAAAAAATCCGAGATCTAAGATGCATTACACATTTTTCAGCCTTCCTTTTCAGGACATAATTTATTCTTATGACTCAGGTTCATCATTATAAACATCAGTTGTTCTTACTGAGCTGTAATACAGTGCTATTCTTAGTTGAATAGTTGAACTTAGTTGAAGTGCACAGGACATCTTGTCCCCAAATGACCACAGATGAATGTGCTTTTTGAATTCTTTGTTCTTGCTTTTTAGCATTTCTGGCTTTTTTCCTGTTAGACTGTCAACTGTCATCTCTTGCTTTCATCACTGTTCCTATCTGAAATCTGTCTATCCTTATAATTTGATTTTTCTTGTATACACTGGATTAGGAAATAAAGAAAACAAGATAGTTACAATTGTGTTTAAAGGAAGAGTTAGTAGGTTCTGAGTGAGAGTCAGATGCATTCTAAATATATTGAAGGAATAAAAGTGGACTTTGTGTCATATAGTTTGATTATTCAGTGGCCTTTCTTTGGCTTTCCCTCTGGGTTCTTAGTTGTGTTCTGCATGGTTGAGGCTGTGAGATAGGTAAAACATTACCTAGGTAAGACATGGTCAAAGCCATAAGTAGGGTAGAGTGACCAAGTAGGGCAGTGTTTGGGACTTATTCCCAAGGGCATCATCATGGAGGGGCAGTCTTCTTCCCCTTGGCCTCCCTTTGGCCTGCCTCTCCTGGGTCTTAAGGTATGTTGTCAGCCCTGTGGCCTGCTCCTTTTCTAGGGCTTGCCTCATGCCATAAGGTTTCTCCCTCCCCTACTGAGCCCTCTGCCTGTTCTTGACTTTGATACTCCTGAAAATATTGCCAAAGTCTGTGACGATGATATGTCTAAATTCTGGGTCCTCCAGAAAGACTAGGGCAAAGGGACCTCCTTTCCATCTTTTTGCCTTCAATGTCTGCTTTCCTTGGGCATTAATTCTCTGCCACTGGTTCCATAAGCACATAGGTCTTCTCAGATGAAGTCACTCTCAGCTATCCCTTCCTTTGACCAGACCTGGCCTCTTGGCCAACTGATCTGGAAGCTCTCCTTCACTGGCAGGTTTTCTTCCTTTCTTCTTAGGTGGGTTTTATTCCTCTGTTCTTTCTTTTGTGACACTTAGATTATAATGAGGGAAAAAACTAAGATAAACAGTGGCTAAGTCTCTGTTAAAGCGGAGTTACAATCAATAGCCCCCGTTTTCCCTAAAAAAATGCCTTGAGGTCTAATGGAGAGAAGATGCGGGAGAGAGATGACTTCAGCATCCCGGGCCCTGTTCTTTTGTCTGGAGTGATAAAATCCTATTGAAGATAAGAAGATATTCCGGGGTGAGAGGTGGAAAATCAGGCCCATTATGAAGTTCAGAATAAATTCTCAAGGGTAGCTAGATGGCTCAGTGGATAGATAGCTGGGTTTGGAGATAGGTGGTCCTAAGTTCAAATCAGACCTCAGACACTTCCTAGCTGTGTAACCCTGTGCAAGTCACTTATCCTCAATTGCCTAGCCTTTGTTTATTACTCTTCTGCCTTAAAACAGATATCTATTCTACGACAAGTTAAGGGTTTAAAAAGAAATCCCCCAAATGAGGCTGAATTCTGGAATGCAAATCAAATCTTTCATTTTAATATAGCCACTTTTGATCCAAATTGCAATCTGCAGAGGAGGAGGAAGAAGAGGCAAGAATCAAAGGACTTCTTCCTCTCTTTTTTACTTATTGAGGTTAACTCTTCATTCAAAATAGATTTTCCACTTTGATAAACTTAAGGTACCATGCTTAAAAGAACAAATTCTGACTACAAACCATGTTCCTTCATCTTAAGAACTCTGGCTTGAACTATTTAAAGAATACTTATGATTGGGATCTTTTTTTTTTTTTTTTTTGTATTGAAGCTGAGCTTTTTTTTTATTGTTCCATTCCTTCCTTCCTTCCTTCCTTCCTTCCTTCCTTCCTTCCTTCCTTCCTTCCTTCCTTCCTTCCTTCCTTCTTCCCTCTCTCCATCCCTCCCTCTCTCCATCCCTCCCCCTCTCTTTCTCTCCTTCTTTCTTCCTTCCTTCCTTCCTTCCTTTCT